>NW_025399291.1:0-9264 GCF_016433145.1 Gracilinanus agilis
AATAGTAGTATTACATATTATATAGTAGTATATAGTATATATAGTAGCATTATATATTATAGTACTATAGTAGATTCAATATTCAGAACATATCTAAAATGTACAGGTTTCTAGGAATTAAGGTTTCAAGCCTCCCTAAATAGTTAATTCCATAATTTGATGGTACTTTCTCTAAAAAAAATCCTTATTTGTCTCTTATTTATGCTGCTTACAAGCAGTAAACAAAAAGTAAGAAGTAATCTCAGAGATCTCAGAAGGGATGACTATTATAAAAAGAGGAGATGTAGTAGACAATAGGTCCGAAATAAGGCATATAATCTCAATTATGGAGAATGTTGATTTGTTTTTTTGACCATGCTTTGTTATAATAGAGGGAGTAGGGAGAGATCACTGGAAAGGTGAGAGTGGACTTTAAAAAAATTAATAAATTATTTTTAAAAGGAAAGGTGATTAGATGATATATTACCACAAATGGGAAGTTATGTCAAAACCAAGAATATAAACTGTATTTTACAAATAAAAAATATTTCAGGATAAATCTAACAATTTTTGTGGACACAAAACATATTAAAGGCAGGATTGGTGTGAAAGGGAATTTTTTATCTTAACTTAATCAAGTACTTGGAGTGCTTCACCCTTTTAACTTAATCACTCAGGATCTTGTGGATCCTTTTGATAAGAGTTCACAGCCTCAGAGGACAGGAGGTAGATTCCACAGACACTGACCTCTGGGCAGTGCTGGGCAAATTGAGAGACTTTGGTTCCTGAGATGTGATAGATCAGGCCACAGTGAAAGGAAGGAGGAACCAGAGAGATAGGAAGTGACATGGAGAAAACTGTTTATAAAAGCCAGCCAAGAGCACTCTGAGTTATTTCTTCTGCTTCTGCTGCATTAGTGGCTCTTGTTGAGGATCTTCTGCTTCTGCTGTGCTGGTGGCTCTTGCTGAGGGAGGACTTCTGCATTGGTGTCTCTATGTTTGATTCTTCTGTGTGGCACTTCTTTTGCCTTGTAGGACTTCTGCTTTGGAGGCTGAGACTCTCCCACTCCTCTGGCCAGAGATTGGAGCTTTGTCAGAGAGCAAGCTAGATTTCTTCAAAGCAGACTTAGAGTGGTAGGCTAGACAATTCCCCTATCACCTTCCTACATTTCTCTCTTAACTATCTCTACCCTGCTATAATAAAGTTACTAAAGCTATTAACAGCTTCGTGACTTAAGAGTTAATTGTATAAATGGCAACCACAATGATTTTTTTAAAATTCTTATATTTGTCAAACACATTTTTAATTATTACATTGGTCAAAGCCATTTATATAAAACACCACCTTATTCAGAGTGACCTTTGCAATGTCAATAAATTGTACTTTGTTTATTTCAGTAGCATAACTAGTCAATGAAAAAATGTCAACATCTCTTCAATTTCTAATCCCTTCTTAAAGTTTAAATTCTTATAGAATCAGAATCTTTCCTTCCCCAGATGATATCTGAGCATAGGTAGTTCTGCCTGCAATTATGTCCATTCTGAGAACCACCAGTCAAGTCATTCAACAAACATTTATTAAGGGGCAGCCAGGTGACTCAGTGGATAGAGAATCAGTTGTCAAGATGAGAGGTCTTGGGTTCAAATCTGTCCTAAGACACTTCCTAGCTATGTGACCCTGGGCAAGCCACTTAACCCCAGATGCTTATCCCTTATCACACATCTGCCTTGGAATTGGTACTTAGTCAAGATTCTAAGACAGGAGGTAAGAGTAAAAAACAAAAATAAGAACAAGAACAAGATTTTATTAAGTACCAACTATGAGCTAAATGCTCAATATTCAAAGAAAGGCAAAATTGGCTCCTGCTTTCAAGGACTCTACATTCTCCAAGGGGAGATATTGTATAAAACCTGTGTGCATTTATAAATGTATATTTATACATATTTCTATATATAATATATACAGGATGGACAGAAGGTAACCTCAGAGGAAAAGGAACTAGCAACTTGGTGAGTTCAAGAAAACCTTTCTGAAGAAGGTGATGAATCTTGAACTCATTCTTGAAGAAAGCAAGGAAAACTAAGAAGCATTTGTGATGAAGGATAGCCATTGCAAAGGCAGTGAAACCGGAAATGCGGCGTCCTTTTTTGAGGAATTTTAAGTACAATAGAACCTCATTTTACTCAAATAACACAAGCAAATTCAGGTATAAGTGATCAAAAAAATAAAGACTGAAAAATATGTAAAACAACAATTTTTAATTCTGCCCTAAATCTACACCATTTTCCTAAGCAGCATAAAGTCTCTCAGCATATCACCCAATCACACTTCTTCTCACTGTGAGAAGCATTAGTGTGAGTCATTACATTATTTTATACCAAGCATTATCTCCCACATCAGTCTGTCAGGAGGGCTTCCTTGTAACAAGTCAAGTCTGTGTCAGAGCAGTGCTTCTCTTTGTTTCATTAATGCTTATTTAGTTATTAATAATGGCCCAAAATGCAAGATGTGGTGCTGGTAGCTCTAGCAAGCCTAAGAAAATGCTTAAAGTGCCTGGGTTTATTCATATAAGGAATACTTAATAAATAGTGAGGTTCAGTATTATGTGCAATTTTCAACTTACAGAAAGGGTCTTAGAATGTATTCGTTACATGAAATGAGCTCTTATTGTAGCAGTTTCATCGAATCTAATAATATGCTCATTTCCTCTTTCTGTACAAATCTACATCTTTTCAGTAACATAAATCTAACACAGTTTCCTGGACCAGTGAAAGATGACTTGCCTAAGGTAACACAGCCAATATAAGAAAACATCATTTTATGGCATTTTGGTTTGTTGTACAGCTTTGCCGATATTGTATTTTTTACAAATTGAAGGTTTGTGGCAACCCTGGGTCAGACAAGACTGTCAGTGCCGTTTTCCCAAAAGCATGTGCTCATGTGGTGTCTCTATCGCAGGTTGGTCATCCTAGCAATATTTATAACTTGTTCATTATTATTATATTTGTTATGATGATATATGATCAGTGATCTTTGATATTAATATTTTAATTGCTCAGAGGCACAGCAAATCAAGCCCCTATAATCAGTGATTCTCAAAGTGGGCGCTACTGCCCCCTGGTGGGTGCTACAGCGATCAAGGGAGGTGGTGATGGCCACAGGTACATTTATCTTTCCTAGTAATTGCTATTAAAATTTTAAAAAATTAATTTCCAGGGGGACTAAGTAATATTTTTTCTGGAAAGGGGGTAGTAGGCCAAAAAAGTTTGGGAACCACTGCCATATAATGATAAATGTAGGCTTTTGTTCTGACTGCTCCATTGACCCTTCCATTGGCTCTTCCCTCTCCTGTGCTCTTCTTGTTACCTGAGACACAAGAATATTGAAATGAGGCCAATTAATAACCTTACAATGGCTTTTAAGCTCAAATGAGTCAATCATTAAGGCAAATTTTATTGTTGTCTTATTTTAAGAAATTTCCACAGACAACTTATCCTTCGCCAACTACTACCTGATGAATTAGTAGCCATAGATATAGAGGCAAGACCTTCCCCAAGCAAAAAGAATATGGCTCACTAAAGACTCAGGTGATAATTAGCAATTTTTAGAAATAAAATATTTTTTGAAAACTTTTACCTTCTGTCTTAGAATCAATACAAATATCAATTCAAAGAAGAAGAGAAGTAAGGGCTAGGTAATTGGGGACAAGTGACTTCCCCAGAGTCACACGGTTAGGAAGTACCTGCATCCAGATTTGAATTGAGGACTTCCTCTCTTTAGGTCTGGCTCTCTATCTACTAAACCACTAGCTCCTGCCCCCTAAAGTATTTTTTAATTAAAGTATGAATATGGGGGGGGAGGTTTAGATATAATACAATTGCATCCTTAATAAACTTCAGCATAGTGTAAATATAACTTTTACAATGAACTGGGAAACAAAAAAAAATTTGTATGACTTGTTTTATTGTGATATTCCCTTTCTCATGGTGATCAAGAACTCAATCTGTAGGGTCTCTGGAGAATACTCATCTTCTATTAGAGGCAGCACTTGAATCCTTGTCTTTACTCTGAGGTTAAATACTCTAAACCAAAACATCAGTTTGTTTCTCATTATAATACCTCTGATCCCTTCTCCACCTTTTGGCAAAGATCAAGTGTCTAGAAAATATCTCTAGAATTTCAATGATTTATTAATGAAAGGACATTCTTTTTACCTCTCTACCTACTAAAAGAATTTAATGTTTTGATCTATATGCTAAAGCTATTTACATAGAAGGCAAATTATTCACTAAAAACAATGTAGAACCTACTCTCAAGCAGTTTCAGGCCAGTTCTTGGTGATCTAGCTAGAACAATCTTGCCCATTACATTGTAAAAAGATGTGGACCCAAATAAAACAAGCCATGGCAAAGTAATTATGTGCCATTGTGTGTCTCTACCTCTCACCCCCCCAATATGTTAATAAATATTTTTATTGATAAGAGATCTGATTTATAAAAACAACATCAAAGGTATTTTGAAAATTGTCAGAATGTTGAGGAAGAAGAAGCTGGTGACAGTTGGAAGACAGCAGTGACTTCTGGGAAGTCGAAGCCAGAGGAGCAGCTATTGGGGGGAGGCCAGAGTGGGAGGTGGTAGAAAATGGCCTTGTGACCCTCAGAAGTGAGATTTGGGGTTTTTCTCCCCTGGTAATTCCAAAGAAGACCTAATTTTCTCCTGAGACAGCTTGTTTCCTGTGATCCACTTATACCTGCAACAGAGCCATTGGAGTTTAGGGGTTTTTGGACTTCCTTTGGGGAGCCGATCCCTGAACCCCACTTGCCTTGGGCTTTGCCCAACAATATTCCTCCCTGACTTACATCAACCATAGTTTTAGAAATATAAATTAGTGGGCTCAGGAAAGTGAAGTTGTGTTTGGGGAATACCCTGTCTGACCCTAGGGTCTTGGACTTGGTGGCTACCTGGCACAGTGAAGGATTTTTGAAATTAGAGATTATCCTGTTCCCTCTTTCCTGTTGAACACGTATTCCCATTCCCTCTGCTAGTTGTTCCTTGAATTAAACACCCAAGATTATCCAGCCAGATCTGCGTGATTCTGTTGGTGGGAGGCTATTGGAAAGGATAGGGAAGGGAGTCAAGCTGATCTCCATTTTAAGCCCGACTCCCCTGCTGTGAGCAGGGGGAAGTTTCTGTGTACCCCAGTGGGCACCAACATCCCATTGGAGTTTCACTCCTTTCTCCTTGAGGGGACAACATCCCTTCAACCCCTCAATCCCAGCACAACCTTCCAGGGGTTCCTCGTTTCCACTCAGGGAACCCCAATTGTCTTCCAGTAACTAGGGGTGCCTGTAAGGGAGGAGGGGACATTCCACATCTCCCTTGCTGGCTCCCAACTATACCCCAATCCTCCTAAACACCCCCCTTGTTACAGTAGCCTTAAAGAGGAAAGGAGTGGGATGAATTGCCATAAAAGGACAACAAGAATACTGGAGTGAAGAGCAGGGTGGGGAGAAGTGTTGACTTGATTATATGTATATGAACCTCAGACTTTTTTTTAAGTGTGAGTTGGTGCTTCTCCCCACTTTTTAATTCAACTGTTAACTCAACTGAGCAGCTCTAAGTATCTGGGCTGGACTAAAGAGAGAAAATATTTGAGGTGATTATATTTAAGGAAGCAGGCAGACTGACAAAGTGCCTTGAGATTAAAAGTTCTTTCTCTGCCTCTTTATAACATTAAACTGTTCCCACATATGAGAACAATCATTCTATATAATTCACAAAGAGATTTAAGGTTATATTTTACACCACACATTTTTTCTCCTAAGTTGTCCAAATCTCATCTGAAAGCTGTTATTTCTTCATACACACACTATAAGCAGTATTTATGAAAAACAAAGTTCTTTTTCTATTCCTCTTAGGTATCAAAATATTCATCTATAATAGAAGTAATGTCTTACGTCCTTTGACAGTCAATATCAATCTCTTTTTTATACACAAAAATACAGTGTTTCTATCCTTTTTTATCATGAAAATTCTCCTTATGAATAACTATTTCCAACAAGGCAAGAATCCAGGACAACTCCAGGGCACTCATGACAAAAAAGGGGATCCGTTGCCATAGAAGGAATATACAGAGTCAGAATTCAGATTGAAATATATCATCCTTCACTTAACTTCCTCCATAAGTGTTTCTCTAGAATAAGCAATATGTCTCATTTCACATGACAAACAGAGAAATATATATATAATATGATAATACATGTACAACCTATATCCTATTATCTGCCTTCTTAGGGAGGGAAAGGGTGGAAGAGAGGAGAAAAAAAGAATGAGAGATTTCTGGACAGAGTTATTGTGTTTCTCTTGGATAGGCATATTTATTATAATTTGTTACTATAATAAATAATATTATTATATTATTATAATGTTATATATTATTGTATGTGATATATGTATAATAAATATATGTGCTTCACAAAAAATAAAAGGGCTCTTTTAAAAAAAGAGTAAACTTTATGTTAAGTTTAAGAGAGATAGCTTTGCATACATAATGACTAGAGAGAAGGACCTAAATCAGTATCAACTGAGTTCAAGTCCCACCTTCGACACATATCGACGTATTGACTGTGTAATCGTGGGCATATCACTTAACCTTTCAGAGCTACAGACAGCTAAAATCTTATATAGCAAAGCCTTTACTTATCTGAATTGTAAAAAAAAAAAAAGGGAGGCAGGGTTAAGCTTTCACTTGTTAAAATGACTTTGGAAAACATCAGAAGAAAACCAAAAGAAATTTCCAGACTTCATTCGTACCCATGGATGGAATGTCCATGGATGGCCACATGGAAGATTTCAACTCTGTTCTGAAATACACAATTCAACCACAAGTAGTTTGACCCCAGCTTTCTTTGCCTTGAACTCTTCAAAGAAAATTCAGCTATGCAAGACCAATAGGAAGATGAATGAACTAATGTTTACAGCACTAGACTGTGGCAGTAGTCCTGGCCACCTCTCCCAACAATGACATTGATTTGTGGGGTGATAGCATAAAGGTCACAGCTCCTCAAAGCTTCAGTTCCCCAACCAAAACTTTAAAAAAGAACTCAGGAAGCAAAAGATGACCATATTTCTTTAGAAAATATATGGAGCTTGCCTGATGAAAGGAAGGTTAGGGTATAATGATCAGAGAAATACTCAAGGCAAGTACCTTCTGGGCCCATATTTTTCACTTGGGAAAGACACACATCTTTGCTGGGATTTGTGAATTTTCAGATTCAGCATGGTCAAAGCCCACATTCCTTAGCCACTTGGGTTACTGGCCACTTCTCTAAAAGGTGTCAAGATCACGCTCATATGATGGCTGTTCAGATGGAAACATTTAAAAAATTCATGAAAGTAGAAATTAATGATAAAATGGTCTCTGAAGTCAAAGTTATATTTCAGTGAAAATGTACCTGATTTTTTTTAAAGTGACATTTGACTAAAGTTTATGATGTGGGGGAAGGATGCAAAATTAGCAACTTTTTTAAAAACCAGAATGACCTGCTCCTAACACATACAAAAAGAAAGCAATTTATAATATAGCTGGGGAGAAAGACCAGTGGATATTGAGGTAAGAGAACTTGGGTTTGAATCCTAATTACTGCTTTCTATCTGTGTGATCTTAGCTAAGTTATTTCATTTTCCTGGACCTCATCTGTAAAATAAAGGGATTATTGTTTTTTACAGTTCTGTTAGCCTGTCCAATTCTTCTTGAACCCATTTGGAGTTTTCTTAGAAAAGATACCAGGATGATGTGCCATTTCTATAGCTCATTCTACAGATTAGAGACTGAGGGTTAAGTGACTTGCCCAGGTTCATACAGCTAGGAATTGGCTGAGGCCAGATTTCAACTCAGGAAGATAAGGCTTCCTGACTTCAGGTCCAACACTCTATGTAGTATCTAGCTTCACCCAAATAAAAAGATTAGGCAACTTATTTTTAAACCTTTACCTTCCACCTTAGAATCAATACTATGTATTGGTTCCAAGCCAGAAGAGCAGTAAGAGCTAGGCAATGGGGGTTAAATGACTTGCCCAGCAATTTTCAGATAAAGAAATAAAAACTATCAATAAGCACATGAAAAAGTGTTCAAAATGTTTTATGATTAGAGAAATGCAAATCAAAACAACTCTGAGGTACCACCTTACACTTAGAAGATTGGCTAACATGACAGCTAAGGAAAGTAATAAATGTTGGAGGGGATGTGGTAAAATTGGGATACTAATACATTGCTGGTAGAGTTGTGAATTGATCCAACCATTCTGGATGGCAATCTAGAACTATGCCCAAAGGGCACTAAAAGACTGTCTGCCCTTTGATCCAGCCCTACCACTGTTGGGTTTATACCCCAGAGAGATCATAGGGAAAAAGATATGTATAAAAATATTTATATCTGCACTCTTTGTAGTGGCAAAAAACTGGAAAATGAGGGTATGCCCTTCAAGTGGGGAATGGCTGAACAAATATTGGTATCTGCTGGTGATGTAATATTATTGTGCTCAAAGGAATAATGAACTGGAGGAATTCCATGTGAACTGGAACAACCTCCAAGAATTGATGCAGAGTGAAAGGAGCAGAACCAGGAGAAGATTGTACACAGAGATGGATACACTGTGGTAAAATTGATTATAATGGACTTCTGTACTAGCAGCAACACAATGACCCAGAACAATTCTGAGGGACTTATGAGAAAGAACACTATCCACATTCAGAGGAAGAACTATGGGAATAGAAACACAGAAGAAAAACAACTGCTTGAACACATGGGATGATGGGGATATGATTTGGGATGTAAACTCTAAATGACCACCCCAGTGCAACTATCAATAATATGGAAATGGGTCTTGATTAATGACACATGTAAAACCCAATGGAAATGCATGTTGGCTATAGTGGGGGGATTTGGGGGGAGAGAAAGAAAATGAATCGTGTAACTATGTATAATTTTTCTAAAATTAAAAAATGAATTTAAAAAAAGAGGAAAAAATGACTTGGCCAGGGTCACAATACTAGGAAATGTCTGAAGCCAGATTTGAGCCTAGGACCTCTCATCTCTAGGCCTGGTTCTCAATCCACTGAGCTACTCAGCTGCCCCCAAGATTAGATAACTTTAAAGGCTCCTTTCAACTCTAAATCTATGTTCCTATAAACTATAGATTGTTTAAATTAAGTAAGAAAAGAAGTAAAAATATCAATTGGAGATTTAAAGCAAAACAGATCCTCAGAGGATATATATATATATAT
>NW_025399292.1:0-5767 GCF_016433145.1 Gracilinanus agilis
AAGGAAGGAAGGAAGGAAGGAAGGAAGGAAGGAAGGAAGGAAGTGTGATATGCAGAAATGGGTAGCCATTTTCTGTGGGTACGAGTTATCAGTTTGCCACTTTGGAACACAGAACCTGGCAGAGCACCCGGAGCGTGTGCCAGGGTGACAGTTAAGGAGAGGGTATATAAGGGGGTCCACAAACCCCTGGGCTCTTCACTTCTTTCTCTCATCTCAAGGGTTAGGGAGGAGGTAGTGGTTTGGGGCCCCTTGGGTGGTTTGGGAGATCTGGTTAGGCAGGCAGGCAGGGACAACATCCATTGCTAACCAAATCCAATATCTCATTGGTAGAGCTAACAACCTTATATTTCAAGCCAGTGTCAACAGCTACCATCAAGAACAATGGCATCTGACCCAGGGGCCTAACAGCCTCTGGGCTCAGCTACAAAGCAAGAGAGTTGGGAAGTGCCCTCAAGGCTTTCTCTTACTCTGCACCAAGGAACAACAACTAGTGTTTCAAGATTTATTTAGTGTCAAATACTAGGGCAAGAACTTTAGGGTACCCTTCACCCACCTACCTATTCCTTTTACCTACTCTCAGTTTGGTTACAAATGAACCCTGTTTAACCCTAAAGCCTAAACATTTTTTAAGCCTTTGCTTACCTTACCAACAACAATTAGTCTTTAGCAATAAGATCCAGTTAACATCATTAGCTGGCCTTAGCCTTTCCAAGCCAGTGTTATCCATCATCAACGAAAGATTTCAGGAAGTCACAGTCTACTTCCTGGAAACATTTCCAACTGCCTGGCTAGGTTTGTTCCAAGGCCTTTGGAACCAAGGGGCTTTGACAGAGAATCTTGGGCTTTAAAGGAGACTTAACCCAGCTGGTGTGGGTGCAAATCTAAACTCACATTTAGCCGTGGTTAGTCTCTCTCTCCCTATTTATATTTCATCATTAACATCTGCCTAGGCCCACTTACCTGCTCATAACAGATGGAAGGAAGGAAGGAAGGAAAGAGGGAAAGAAGGAAGGGAGGAAGGGAGAAAGGAAGGAAGGAGGGAATGAGGGAAGGAAGGAGGAAAGGATGAATAATCATTAACATGGTGATTCTTGAACTTCTTCTGTGACAAGCATGCTGCTGACAATCTGGTGAAACCTGTTCAATCTTCAGAATTGGTGTTTAAATTTATAAAATAAAATGTATGGGATTAAAAATACATCTTTTTAAAAATCAACTGCATTGAAATATAGTTATCAAAAGAAATTTATATTCATAGATCCTGGGTTTAAAATTCCTGCTAATAAGTAAGCAATCAAGTATTGGCTTCTATAACTAGCAAAAACACAGTCATTGTATTCTGTCCATTCCATTTTATACAAAGATTATTAATGACTTAACAGCATCTCTGATTAATGATATCAAAAGCTGATGCTCATTTAAATGTACAAGGAAGAATGTCAAACTATATCACCTCATTTACTCCTAATGGCCTCATATTCTTCCTACATAATAAGTACACATTTCATAAACACAATTCATAAAACACTTTTGTCATGCTTAACTGCCTCCTTCATAGTGTTTTCCAGGACCAGGAACTTTTTTCTCTGAATCCAAATTAGAAAAGATTAAAGAGTATGTTTCTAGCCCAATATATGCATAAACTTGAGAAATAAAACATCTTTCATTCACGTGAATGGGAGTCTGATCAATCTATGTTAGCAGTATCACTGCTAAATGCCCTTTCACCACATCTCCACATGTCTCCCCAGTTCCTCCCACACTCCCCAAAAAGTGTAACCATAGTAAAGTAAGATGAAAACAGATGGTTCTAGTAAATATGAATATTATCCCACTTCATCATTATTTAAAATATATTAATTGGGAAGATGAAATGGTCTCACCTCTTTTGAATACACAGTAGCACAAAAGAAACCATACCTGTTGGAGGGTAATCCAGGGTGAACCTTAAAAAGTTTACTGTAAATTATTCATAGATAATTGCCAAGTTAACATTACATCTTAGCAAAGGAGCAGCCAATGATGAGTGAGCTTCATTAGATAATGAATTTCACAATCAGAATTCTAATCTTTTTCAAGTTAGAAAGTGAAAACATTCTGTAAATGGAATATGATTTTTTCTTTTTTTAAGTCAAGTTGCTAACCATGAAATATGGCTCCTATGTAATGATTAAAATTGATATAGACAGATATAGATAGAAGTATTAATATTTTATTTATATCCACATTGGTAAAATAAAGAAAGCCATGCACCTGCAATTATTTAATTCAAATTGCCCACCATACCTTCTCCCTCCTGGCTGCCTCTTACCAAAAAGAGCATCCCAATCAATCCTCTCTTTAAGCTATACTTTACATTGGCTCACATCACCATGTAAGATAGGAAACCCATTGAATCATGGGAAATGTAGTTTCAAAGTCCCCTAAACGCGCACAAGAAGTTTATGTCATGTATCTAAATATTTAACGCTCAAACGAACCCCAAATTTCCACTAACACATTCCTTCCTGAGTGGAAAGAGACTGGTCTCCTTGAACACTCTTGTAAACATAACTTTTAAATTACAGAAATTTGGGGATAAAAGAAAAGAGGATAAAAACTAGCCACAGTGACGAAAAGCCAACTGGGGCAGTCCCCCATTGGCATAAGAGTGTACATTCAAAAACAAATGCATTCAAATCATAGTTCAATCAACTGAACCCCAAAGTTCATTTTGGATCTTCATGATCCAGTGAAGGTTCTTCAGGCATCTTCATAGTGCCTTCTCCAAATAGGTTCATTGTCTGGATTCTGGGGAGATGGCAAATTTCTTATCCTAAAATTACTCTCAAAAGAATTTAAACTTTACATTTTATATCATAAAACATACATTTCCTTCTGAGAATTATACATTCCCCCCTGAAATTACTCCTAAAAGAGTTAAAAATTTACATTATAAATTATAATACAGACATTATGATTATAAAACTCACACACACACATTCTTTACTGAAGAGGGTACCACAGGTCAGCTAAGGATACATGGCTGAGTCACGAGGTTGTATAAAATCAATTGGCCAAAGAAATAAAATATATATAAACTAAAAGAGAAAAAATTTACTTGTGAATGAAATATAAAATGTCAAAATCTTATGTGCAAAAAATGTAAGGACAAATAAGCTTATAACAGGTCCTTGAATCAAGGCCTAATTAAAGTGATTTAATCAGTTTGCAATTACCCATTCAGGAGCCAAGACTACAGAAAGTTGCCATTCTATATATAAGAGAAATAAAAGGACCAAATATGTGTGCAAGGGAAATGTCATTCCCTGCTCTGATTTTTTTTCGCACCTTCTCAGGGAATGAGTCATACTGATAGCCAATCTTAAGTGCTTACTAGGAAAAGAAGCTCATGGGAAGTCTGGCCTCTAACATGTTAGAAAGCTGCAACCCCAAACCTCAAACAATAGTTTCAAACCCTTCAGTATTGGCATAGAACTTCCTCAATCCATGGTCTGCATGACCTTTTTTCTCCTTAGCACTTTACAGATGTCTCAGTTAGTATCCATGACCTTGTGACTCTTTTTAGCACTTCTCCTCAAATTAGACAGAGAGACATTAATCACAGTCCTATAATATTTATCAATAATTGGCAGGTTACCATAGTCTAAGGCTTTTTGGGTATGCATTAATATAGCAAATATATATTTACATTAAACTTATATTACTGTAAAATCAAAAAAGGATTAACATTGATTATATATACTTTAAGTACAACAATGAGAAAAAAAGAAAAAGAGTCAATTATTCTATTAAAAAATTAAAAGGAAAAGCAATAAGGAAATTAAAAATTCAGGGAAAAAATACAATGCCCCCAAGCATAAAATGAGAGAAAAGAACACATATTACATTGCACATGCAAGGAAGAAAAATAAAAGAATGTTTTAAAAATCAAAAAATATATATCTTAGAATTAGTGAAAGGTTTTTCACTCAAAAAAGAGATCCATTTCCTGTTAAGCTTTTGCATGAACTGTGAGTGTAAATGTTTTTTTTATAATATAGCAGATTCATAATGCACATTCAAATAAAGTACCATAATTTCCAATAACACATTTAAAGACAACGGCAAAACAGAACCCATTATCATAATCACTTGCTATGATGTTTAAAAAAATTGTACACTTGTTACAAATTCAACAGATATAGTAAATCATTCAACCTTGGCTGAGATATTTTCTCAACAAACTCTATTACTGCCTCCATAGCAATTGTGGTGCAGAGCCTAAAAAAAATATGATTAAAAAAAAAACCTGTGTCTAAATTATCTTCGGGAATTCTAGATCCTTCTGATGGGAAAGCAAGCTAAAACATTGAGACTAAACATCAAGCATATAGGAGCTCTCCTGGCTTCCTGTGTAAAAAAAAGGGTAGGAAACTCTCATATGTTTCCTCTACCCCTTTAATTCTTTATAATAAATATATAACCTTATCATTTATACAGAAGGGTACTAGGCATCTAAAGTCAATTCTAAAGACCTCATAAAATAATTTAAATTCTCAAGGCATTAAAATCTTCAAGGTTGTACACAATTATCAAGATAGAATAAAAACTTAAGACATGTGATCCTATAGCTGAGATGACAAATTCAGTATACATTAGGCTTATGGGCTTTTTTACAATTTAAAAATGTTTAAGATGTTCATAAATGGTACAGATAACAACATTGGATTAATACAGGTAAACTTAAAAAATGAAACCTTAAAGAAATCAAGAAATATAATATGAGAAACAGAGTACAAGCTATACAGTCAAAAACCCTTTTTACCAATTCTAATAGATTTGTTCATTATTTGCAAGTTACAATAAAATCATAAACACAATTAATCTAGAAGCCAAAACTTCATTAGCTTAAATGGTCTAGGGTAAGAGAAAAAATCAGTGTAAAACAAAATTAAATCATAAAAACAACAATCAGCAAAATACAGTAAGATACAGAGACTTTTAAAAAAGAAGCAAAACCCATTCAGTTATGAGGTTTTAAAATCCACCTTTGGTTCAGTTCAAGTTCCTTCTAACTGAGCTCTGTGCTTGAGCACAGTATGGATGACTCCATAAGGGTATTTAGTTCAAAGTCTTGGGCACACCTAGTGTATGTACGGGGATGAATTTCTCCCCTGAGTTTCAGGCAAGATAATCACAAGGAATAGTTTGAAATAGGCCATGTGGCCCATGCTTGCCATTCTACTTCCTGTTTGAAGAGTAAAAGCTAGGACCCATGTGGAAGCCAATGGGGTAGGGGCTAGAGAAAAGGCAGGTTGGAGATCACATGTGAAGGGCTTGAGGGTAGCTAAAGAAGCTTTCTTCAGATTAAAAGTCATTAATGTCTATGAGGATTCAGGCAACAAGAGAGAAGGGGGTGGGGTTACTTCCCAAGTCTCTTTCTTTCTTTATCTCTTCTGGGCCAACAATGCCTTCAGACTTTTCTCACCAAAACTTAAATACTATCTGACCTTTCCATCCTCCATGAAGTGAACATAAATGTGAGCCTTCATTTTTTTTATTTCCTCTGATTACAATATGAGCTTCTTAAGAGCAAAAACTATCTCAATTTTCTATTTATATGTCCAATTCTTTGCAAAGCTATGAGCACATAGTGTCATTAAAATTTTCTTGGAGACTATTAAATTATAAATATTTATTAGTGAGAGAGTGAGAGAGAGAGAGAGTGTGTGTGTGTGTGTGTGACAGAGAGAGAGAGAGAGAGAGAGAGAGAGAGAGAGAGAGA
>NW_025399293.1:0-5497 GCF_016433145.1 Gracilinanus agilis
TATATATATATAAAACCAAAATTTATCTGAGAGGATTATTAGTGTCAGGTAGTCAGATAGCCGGGAATTATAGACAGTCTGAATAGGGAATTAAGGAACTTGGAAGACCAGAAAAACCCCTTTGCAGAGGTTGTGGAGGTGAGAGGTTTTAGCTAAATCCCTTAGTTTAGGGCATCCTATTCCTTAATCCTCCTTTCCAGCTTACTGTGATTCAAAATAAACACTGTCCTGTTTTTTAATTCTATCTAAGATTCTGAGAAGCATGATGGGCCCTTTGAGGAGGCTTTCAGGCCCTCTTCACTGTGGGTCACCAAGAAACCCTCATACTTCTCACCATTAAAAAAACCCATCAAAATCCATCAATCAAGAATATGTACCTATTTCAGTATGCAGTAATATTAGGGCTAATGGATATTGTAAACTTATATTAGTACAAAATCAAAACAAACATTAATGCTGGTAACATGTGCTTCCAGAACAAAAAAAATGAGAGAAAAAAGAAAACTCAAATACTCTATCACACATACAAGGAAAAAACAATAATATAATTTTAAAAAATAATAAATATATAATTTATAATCAGTGACACACTGTTTGCCCAAGGAGATGCAGAGTGCAAAGGTTTCTCATTCAAAAATGAGATCCATTTCCTTTTTAACTTAGCTATGATCCACAACGTGAATGTACATAATTTTCACTAAGAAAACAGCTTTATTAAAAAAAATCCAACAGTAGTATAGCAACTAATGCACATTCAACAAGTACCAAAATCCCCAAAATCATAAGAGCACATTTAAATGACAATAGCAAAAAAACCTGCTATCATTAGGATTCACATGAGCCTGTATAGCCACTGAAGCTCATGGATAATTGTCACAAATTCTCCAAACCTAGCAAATGTTTCAACTTTGGCTGAGATATTTGTAACAAAGCCTATTACTGCCATCATTCCAAAATTTGACAGAAGAGGCCAAAAAAACCACAAAGCTCTACACTGCTGATGAAAACTTTTTTAGGTCTAATATGTCACCAGAATCTAGATCATTTTGGTGGAAGGGTAAAGTAAGCTGAAGAATTACAAATATATAAAGAAAAAACCCTTTCAGACTTGTTATAAACCAAAAGGAGTTCCCATGGAGATATAGATGTACAATGATGTTGATGTATCCCCTTTCTCTCTAACAGTTGCCCAGGAAGGACCCTCGAGAGGTTAGATAGATGGGTAATATTTTCAGGTCCAACTTGGAGTTGGATAGATTATTATTGGGCTGTTGATTTGCCTTGGATGATGTTTGGCATCTGACTGTGTTTGACTCCCTTCCAAAGGGTCATGATATAAGGACCACTCAGGAAGGTACTTTTAGATATTTATAGATATATATTTAAGGCGTGGCCGCCAGGAATCAACAATTCAGAATGATTCCGTAACTAAAATAGACCCAAGTCAGGATCAGGGTTTAAGGTAGTTTATTTACAATTAGGAAGGTAAAAAGGTAAGGAAATAAAGAGGGAGAGGCTAGTCCAGGCCTACAGAGACCTGGAAGGAGAGAGAAGGTTAAAAGGCTAAATAAATTAGGTTACAAGCCACAAGGCCTAGCAATCAGATAGGCTAGAGCCTACTTAAGGTAGAGTCTTGGAAAAATGCCAAGGTAGGCCAAGGAAGTCAGCCTAACTTACCCACATGACCATTCAGAGTAGAAGCTGCCTGAGATCTTCCTCGAGATCCTTCAGCACCAAGTTCAAAGCAGGAACTCCCTTAGCAGGAAGTAACCAAAATACTTGAAGAGATAGTGTCTTTAGTCACTTCCTATGGGTCCACCTCTAATTCAAGTGGACAAATGGCAGCGTCTACACTGATTTGGACTGCCCAAAGAGCAGTCCCTTGTTCTTGATTTGTTACTTATTGTCACGTGTGGGTAACTCATCCCCCTCCCAGCTAAGGGAGGTGGGGATGACATCATCTTGGGTAGGTAGAGTTTTGACTATGAATGGACTAGAGTTAATTCCATTAACAGAGTACTTGTTGAACTCTCTTCATCTGTAATTAGGGAAAGGATAAATAGGACAAGGATTGGGGATTAGAGACCTTAACAATCTATTATCTATAAACTAGTTGACAATCAGGACTGGAGGTTATTAATCAGGTGGAAGCTGGAGATTTACTCTCTCCACTACCTCAGGCCCAGCCTGGCCACAGCTAAGTCAGGGAATAGGGAATGCTATTGATGCAGCTGTGTTGGTGATCTTATTCTCTCAGTTTTCTCACTACCAGTGTTTGGTGATGCACTAACTCTCACAGTCTTTCAGGAAATAGCGTTAGATTCTTATTACTCTCTTCTTCATAGACCTCCCTGACTCCCTTCACCACTCACTCTGAGATTTTCCCAGTCCAGAGACTCCTGTCCAGAGATCTGCAGAGCCCAGAGAGACCTCCTGAAAGTGGCTGTCAGGGGCATTTATACTGTGGGGCCAACTAACATTTTCCCCTGGATCAAGGCACCTGGAAACATTCTGTGTCTTCCAGCTGCCTTCCCTGACATTCAAGGTGGCATCCATCACTTCCCAGATTATGAATATAACAGATGCTACTAGCCTTCATGAGAAATTCTCCCTCTCACGTGCCATTCATGGGTGCCATGGCCCCTAGGAAAATCTTTATCACCTCCAGATGAACCTCCTTCCCCTGGCATGTGACTGTAACAGCCATAAAAGGTACATCTTTATATGTCCCACCCATTGAAATGTGGAGATGAGGGCTACAATAGTGTAAATCCCTTCAAATGTCTCAACCATTACATTTTCATAACTGCAGAGGTGGAGAATATAATAGTGCTATAGCACTTCACTTCAGCTACTAAATGGACCCTTACCTCTTGTTACAAATAACTCAGAGGTAGGCAAATGATCAATCAGAGCTAATGGTGCTACTAGATATCTAAAAATCATTTCTGAAAGCCCTTTAAATTCTCCAAAGTTTGAAAGGCGTTTGATGCAGCTTATCCATAATCATCTATGTGACAATAACAAAGGCAAAAAGGCACAAAAGATCGTTTAGGCAACATGTGGCCTTGATGGATCTGGTGACAAACCCAACATCCATAAGGACCTATAGTTTTGCCATGGAAAAGGGTTTGTGTAAGTTGTTTATGGAATTTTATAATGGCTTTTTATATAGTCCAGTCATATGGGGAGGTACAAATAAAGATAGTAGGATGGTGCAAATAAAAACACTATAACAGATCATATAGCTAATGGCCAACACACAGTAACTTAAAGTGATTCCATGTAACACAATTGTATTAGATTAGATCAATATGTGAACTTAAAAAAATGTAAATCTTAAAACAATAAGCAAATACAATATATGTGTCAGGATGCAGGCATTGAATTCAAGAGTCCTTCCCTCCCCTCTTCCCTCAATTCTTATGGCTATCTTACAGAGACTTCTTCACTATTTGGAGAGGAACAAAACTGAAAGAGTAAACAATGAAGTCTGAAAAGGCTTCAGAATTCACCTCCAGACTCTGTAAGGTTCCTTCCCCTCCCCAATATCATTATCCATCAAGATTCCTTTGGTCACACCTCTATTGTTCCCCATACCCTCACTGGGAATAGAGTGAATGAATCCCATGTTGGATGTGTTGTGGAGACTAGGCAGGCCAAACTGGAAAGGCGGTGTAGGAAATGAATTTCACCCCTGAATCTCAGGATTCCTTAAGATAATTGAGAGGAAATGTAGTAGGAGATGGTACCCCAAAACTTTGAGTTATGTGAGCTCTGTAATACTCTCCTAGAATGAGAGCTGTTTGAGATAGGTAGGAAACTGGGTCATGCTTGCAATTCTACTTGTTAAATTGTTTCCTAATCTACTTCCTGTTTGGAAGAGTAATTTTCCTTCCCCTTCCCCCAGGGGTAAAAATGCCAGGGGGGGCACTTGCTTCCTCTGCCATGTGGATAGGGAGTTAAGAGGGTAGACGTGTCTCCTCAGGGGGAAAAAACCCTTTAGGTGACTAATTGTTACCTAAAAGAAACATCTGGGATTCCAAGTCACTCAGCTGTTGGCAATGTAAGGGAAAGAGGGATTTATACTTTACCAGCCACCAAGAAAGCAGATCTCAAGAACCTCCAGCTCCTGTGTTCTAAAGAGGAAACTGAAACAATCAGCAGCAGTAGCAGCAACAACAATAGCAACACTAGTGATAGTAGCAGGAGTAGGAGTAGGAGTGAAAGCAGCAAAGCAACAGTAGGCTGTAGAGGCTTTTAAACCTAATCTGTCTTTAAAAACTCCTCTAAAACTTACAGCAGTGCTAGGGTTCTAAACCCCACTTCTGGTCACCATAAAATGTAGGACTTAAATTAATAGCCAGCAAGCATTAATTAATTAATTAATTGAAGTAGTAATTTTGTAAAGTTTATTAATAATAACTATAAGTAAAGGAATAATAAGATAATTAGTTAACAAAATAATTGTGACCAAGCTCTCCTTGCCTGTTTAAAAGGCCAGCTCCACCAAAACCATGTGAGGAAGAGAAGAGCGAAAGGTGGTACTACACAAAATTTATATCTTCCTTAAGTAAGTATGTAACAAAAGGAAAGTGGAGTGCTGGGAACTGTAGTTTTTAGGGAAACAGATTCTAATTACACAATTATCAGAAGGGTCCAAATATATTCCACAGAAAAGCATAAAATATATACAAAAACTTAGTGCTATAAAGAACAAGAAACAACCAGAGAAATATTGGGTACCATTGTATTTTGTAGGAAGTAGATGCCAGGATATGGGGAGATTACAAAGCCATTAACTAAGCTAAATAAGGATATTATTAAAGAGCCATTGAAGTTAACACCAGAACATTTGCAGGCCATCACTAAATTAAAAGAAGCTATTCTTATCTGCACCTGCTCTTGGAATTCCTCACTATAAAAAACAAAAACAAAAACAAAAACAAAAAACTTTTGTCCTACATGAACAAATAAGCAAACAACAAAAAACACCTAAGTTTAAAGAATTTTTATGGAGACAAAGAGCAAGGTACAGACAAAGAAGGGAATAGTGAATACAGAGGAAACACATGTAAAGTCCAAAAAAATATGGATTGTACACAGATCCTGGAAGAATTTTTTTTAAAGTGGGAAAGAGAAATGAAAGTGATACAAGTAGAAACGGGCTAATTGAAAAAGGAGAACCAAAAATTGACAAAGGAAAATCAAGCCTTGAAATCAAAATTAACCCACTAGAAACAAATGATTTCATGAGAAACCAAAAAAAACAACAATATATCAGAATCAAAGGAAAGAAAAAACAGGAAAACATGAAATATCTTATTAAAAAAATAACTAACCTAGAAAATAGATCTAGCAGAGATAATTTGAAAAATATTGGACTACTTGAAAACAATGATTAAGAAAAAACTTGAACATCACACTAAAAGAAATTATCAAAGAAATTGCCCAGAGATCCTAAATAATACATACATATATATGTATGTATTATTTT
>NW_025399294.1:0-9914 GCF_016433145.1 Gracilinanus agilis
GAGTAGGGGGGTGAAGGGGAAAGTAGGGGCATAAAGTATGTAAACAGATTAAAAAGGAATATTAATAAATGTCTAATAAAAAAAACCAAGAAACAACCAAACAAAATCAAAAGAATGAAAAAATAGAAGAAAATATGAAATATCTCATTAAAAAAAAAACTCACCCAGAGAATAGATTCAGGAGACTTCTCAGGGTGGAGCCAATATGGCAGAGTAAAACAGAGAAGCTCAGAGTCACCATGATAATCCTCTCCAACCAATATTAAAATAAAGCCACAAAACAAATACAGGAGTGAAAGAACCAACAAGGAGACAAAGCAAAACAACTTTCAAGAAAAGAAAAACCCAAAAGATAGGCAGAGACCATCTGAGGCACCAGGGTCAGAGGGGAACACGGTCAGCAAGAGGCTATAGCAAAGAGTGAAGAGCAAGTTAAGGGCAAGCAACACTTCCCCACCCCACAACTGCTGTCCCAGGTTTGTAACCTAAGTCCAAGGCAACTTTCAGACTCTGAGACCCTATCTGGGCAAAACAGAGATCCAGCCAACCCACACCCCTTGAAATTCTAAACCCATGGTGAAGTTGGAATTCCATCCTAAGGCAGTCTACTATTTGACAAAAACTGCTGGGAAAATTTGGAACAATATGACAAAAATTAGATTTAGATCAGTATCTCACACCCTATACCAAGATAAGGTCAAAATGGGTATACGATTTAAAAATAGTTATAATTAAATTAGGGGAACAAAGAATAGTTTCCCTGTCAGATCTTTGGAGAAGGGAAGAATTTATGACCAAATGAGAGAAAGAGAACATTACAAGTTATAAAATGTATTATTTTGATTGTATTAAATTTAAAATTTTTGTACAAACAAAACCAATGTAACCAAGATTAGAAGGGAAGTAACAAACTGAGAGAAAAATTTATAACAAATTTCTCTGATGAAGCTCTTTTTTTCTCAAATATAAAGAACTATGTCAAATTTATAAGAATCAAAGTAATTTTCCATTTGATAAATGGTCAAAGGATATGAATAGGCAGTTTTCAGATGAAGATATCAAAGCTATCAATAATCATGAAAAAATGTTATAAATTACTCTTGATTAAAGAAATGCAAATTAAAATAACTCTGAGGTACCACCTAATACCTATCAGATTGACCAATATAACATTAAAAGAATAGGATAAATGTTGGAGGAGATGTGGCAAAATTGAGACACTAATGCATTGCTGGTGAATTACTTTTTGATTTCTTCCAGTGCCTGAGACCAATTCCCATTTTCCTTTGAAGTTTTCCATGTGATTGCTTGGAACTGATTCAATCATTCTGGAAGGCAATTTGGAATTATGCACAAAGGGTTATTAAAAAATGCATACTCTTTGATCCAGTAATACCACTACTAGGTCTATATCCCAAAGAGATTTTAAAAAATGGGAAAGGAATTGTTTGTACAAAAATATTTATAGCTTCTCCTTTTGTGGTGGCAAATAATTGGAAACTAAAGGGATGTCCCTCAATTAGGAAATGGCTGAACAAATTGTGATATATGATGGTGATAGAATACTATTTTGCTGTAAGAAATTATAAACAGGATGATTTCAGAAAGATCTGGAAAGAGCTACATGAACTGTTCCAGAGTGAAATAAGCAGAACCAAAAACACCTTGTACAGCAATATGGTGTACAACAATCAAATGTGATAGACTTTGCTACTAATAGCAATACAATGATCCAGGACAATTCTGAGGAATTTATGAAAAAGAAAGCTATCCACTTCCAGAAAAAGGAATGTTGGAGTAAGAATGCAAATGAAAGCATATGATTTATCACTTGTTTTTTGGGGGGTATGTTTTATGGTTTTGGTTTTATAAGTTTATAGGTTTACAAAAATCAATAATACAGAAACATGCTTTCCATGTTAATACATGCATATTCCAGATTGAATTGCTTGCCAGGTCCAGAAGTGGGGAAGGAAGAAAGGAGGGAGACAATTTGGATTATATAACTTCAGAAAACTCATGTGGAAGCTTATTATTAAAATTAAAAAGAAAACACATAGCAAAAAATAGGAATGAGTTGTATTTTGTAAAAAGCTTTTTCTGCATCTATTAATATAATCATATAATTTTTGTTGATGATATTCAATTAAGTTAATAATTTTCCTTATATTAAGCCATCCCTATATACCTAGCATAAATCCTGTTTGGTCAAAAAGAAAATTTTGTGATATAGTGTTATAGAGTCTTGGCTAATATTTTATTTAGAATTTTTACATCTACAATCATTAAAGAAATTGGACTATGATTTTCTTTTTCTTTTTTTGCTTTTCTTTGTTTAGGTATCAGCATTGTATTTGTTTCATAAAAGGACTTTGGCAGGACTCCTTTACAAATTGCTCTAAATAATTTATTTACTTTTGGAATTAGATGATCTTTAAATGTTTGGCAAAATTCACTTGTAAATCCATTTGGTCCTGATGCTTTTTTCTTAAAAAAGTTCTTTTATAGCCTGTTCTATTTATTTTTCAAAAATATATTTAGATTATCTATTTTTCCTCTGTTAGAATAGGCAATGTATATTTTTATAAGTAGTCTTCCATTTCACTTAAATTACTAAATTTGTTGGCATATAATTGGGCAATGTAACTCCTATTAATAGCTTTAATTTCATCTTCATTAGTGATAAATTTGCCCTTTTAATTTTTGATACTAGTAATTTTATTTTCTTATCCATTTTAAAAATCATATTAACCAGTGCTCTATTTGGTTGGTTCTTTTTTCAATAAAATAAACTCTTATTTTTATTTATCAAGTCAATTGTTTTCTAACATTCTGTTTTGTAAATCTCACCTTTAATTTTTGGGATTTCCAATTTGGTATTTAGTTAGGGATTTTTAATTTGTTCTTTTTCTAATTTTTTAAATTATATACCCAATTCATTTATCTGTTCTTTTTCTATTTTAATGACAAGCATTTAGAGATTACAAATTTTCCTCTAATTATTGCTTTTGCTATATCCCATAGTTTTTTATATGTTGCCTTATCATTTTCTTTAATAAAATCATTTATTATTTCTATGACTTGTTCTTTAACCCACTCTACCTTTAAGATTATGTTATTTAGTCTCCAGTTAATTTTTATTCTGTGTTTCCATGGTCCCATATTAAATATAATTTTAATTAATATAAAAAGGATACATTTAATATTTCTACTTTTCTGCATTTAAATATAAGTTTTGTGTCTTAATATAAATGATCAGTTTTTGTAAAGATACCATGGACATGCTAATTTTGAATTAATAGACTCTCCAAATGGAATTTTTTATTAGATAGAAGTAAGCTACCTGAGATCAGGTGAGAATTTAGGGAGATAGATGTGCTATTTAAATCCATTTGCATAGAGGCTTCTGGATGGTGTAATAGATAGAGAACCAGGCCTGAAGTCAAGAGGATCTGAGTTAAAGTCCATCCTCAAATTCTTACTAGCTTTGGGGACTTGGGTCAATCACTTAAAACTCTATTTGCCTCAATTACTCATCAGTAAGATGGGGACACTCTAGAGAAGGAGATGGCAAACCACTTAAGGAATATCTACAATTTATTGCATGTTAGAAAAGGAGACAGAGAGAGATCTGATCAGGCAAGCGATAGGGAAAGAATGGTGTTTGAGACATAGTACATGCTTAAGAAATGTTTTTTAACTAATCAACTGACTATGAATATGACAGCCACGGGGCAAATATTTCTATAAGGAGAAGATGATCAACAAAATCAAATAAAGTTGGGAACAGAACACTGCACATTATGTGAAATTTGAAATATTTTCATTAGTTTTTCCAAGTTCTTTTTTCTCTTTTCTCTTAAAATTCTTTGCTCTAAGGGTCGCTTTACTTGGTGACTCATAGGGAAGGGAATGATAAGAAATGGAGAAAATGTTAAAACAACATGTTTCAGTTAAATGCATTTTATTTTTAATGTATTTTTTTAAACCTTTACCTTCCTTCTTAGAATCAATATTGTGCATTGATTCCAAGGCAGAAGAGCAGTAAGGGCTGGGCAGTGGGGGTTAAGTAACTTGAACACAACTAGGAAATGTCTGAAGCCAGATTTAAACCTAGGGCTTCCCATCTCTAGGCCTGATTCTCAATCCACCCAGCTGCCCCCTTTATAATGTATTTTTAAAGAAGTTAAACAAGTTGTATATTTTTTAAAACAGAAATTTTAAATGTGAAAAAAAAATCAAAGTGCAAATACCAAAGACAATGGGGCTGGAGGGACTAGTGCAGTGGGGGCTACTAATCTATACATATGATCCCTGTGAGGCACATATTGACTTTGTCTTAAAATATATCTATGTCTTATTGTATTTTTATTTATTTTGTTATGTATTTCCCAAATATATTTTAATCTGGTTCCTGCTAACTGAGAATTGTTGTGGGCTAGATGAAGCCAATAGGCCATGTGTTTTACATCCTTGGTGTAGATTGTTTATTCAGAAGATGCAGCACTGAAATGATGTAGAGAAATAGCTAGAGGAGACAACAAGGTCAATGAAATTTATTTCAAAATGGCAGGGGGTGGCAAGATAAGCTTTTATTAATCATTAACTATATTCCAAGCACTGTGATCAGTGCCTTTACAAATAATATCTCATTTCACCTTCAAATTAACCATGAAAGATAAATACTATTATTATGGCCATTTTGCCATTAAGGAAACTGAGGCAGAAAGCAGTTAAGCAACTTGCCAAGGGTCATACAATTAACAAGTGTTTGAGGCTGGATTTGAACTCAGGGCTTTTAGCATTTTGTCCACTGCACCATCTACCTGACAAAAGGGAGGGGACATGCATGTTTATTTTTCTCTTTCTAAAGGCAAATAATAAGCATGTAATGATTTTTTAAAAAAATAAATATTCAAAGAAAACAGAAAAGGAATTTAATTCATTGAGGAGAAGAAACTGGAAATACTCAATAGAAAGGAAATACGTTGTGGAACAAATATTGCAATGGATGGGGAAAGGAGCACTAGTGGAATGATAAAGTCTAGAGAAAAGAATGCTTTGTCTCAAACTAGAGGAGGAAAGAAGAGTCATAGGAACAGACATAGGTTGATGTGAAGATGATTAATGAGCTCACAGTAGACTTCTTAGTTCAATAAAGTTATGAGCATTATAGTTAAAACTGGAGGTGAGAGCTTTAGGAGAGAGAAGGTTAGGATGTCCACTGTGGAGAGAATGTTCTATGGGGTCACTGAAAGATGAACAAATACTAAATACAGCAATAATGCAGCCTTATGCTTCCACCAAATGCTAAAATAGTTTAAAAACAAAACAAAAATAAATAAGCAACTCCATGTTGGATTAGTACATATGCTTCACTATTTGTCTGTATTTAAGAGGAAGTATATTGTAGTGCGCAGAGAGCTAGCCTCTGAGTCAGAAAGAGCTGAGATCAAGATCTTTCTATGATAAGTATTGTCTGTGTAACTCTAGACAAGTCATCTAACATCTCAGTGCAACCAAGAATTTCTCTTGTAAGTTGCAAAACGATTACTTGTTTGCACTGGCTCCTCATCAGAAGTTCCTGACATCAACAAAGTCTAAATTCTGCCCAAAACAAACAAACCAAAAATATTATAATGCCATCCACTGCACAAACACCATAGGAGCCTGAACTCTAGTGCCATAGTAACCATACTCAGGTACTACTGATACAGAGTTAAAGCCAAAAGTGACCTAAAACTTATTCCCATTTTCGGGGTCCATTTGAAGTCAGCCAGATCTTATCTTCATTTCTGAAACTGATAAGATTGTAAGATCTTATCTTCATTTCTGAAAATAGAATTTTTGATCTCTTCTGTTTCTCTCTAAAGACAAAAGTCTGGGAAATAATTGTAAGAACAAACCACATCATTTTCCCAGAGGAGCAACTATCTCCTGGGGCTTCATTATTTATCACCCCAACTGTTGTTTTCTTTGTCTTTATTTACATTACCTATACATTCAAAGGTTATTACTTTTCCTCTCCGAAAACAATTTCAGTTCCACAATTCAAGACCCTTCTCTAAACCATACTGCACATACATATCTGAGAGTATCTAACATTATCCAACAAAATATTTCCCAAAAAACTGAAATCACAACTATCTTCAACCTACAAAGAATGTCCTCAAATGAAAATATATACCTTAAGAATTCCCTCCTGCCTCGACTTCCCAACTTCATCTTCCCAACCACATACATTTCCTCAAGGTTTGGTAGACATGGCATCAGACGATAGGGGACATTTGATATTTATAGCAATAAAATGATCGAGGACAATTCTGAGGTATATGAAAAAAGAATACTATCCACCTCTAGAAAAAGGACTTTTAGAGTAGAAATGCAGATGAAAAAATATGATTTATCACTTGTTTATTTGGGTAGATGATTTGGGGTTTTGGTTTTATATTATTTACTTACAAAAATGAATAATATGGAAATGTATGAAACGTGATAATGCATATATAACCCAGATTGAATTGCTTGTCAACTCCAGGAGGGGTGAAGGAAGAAGGGAGGAAGACAACATGAAGCATATAACTTTGGAAAACTTATGTGGAAATTTATTAAAATAAAAATTATGTTTAAAAAAAGACAAGAGGGGATAAAATTCTGGCTCTCCTAACTACCAGCTATAGAATCTTGAGCATAAGTTGACTGTGTCTGGCCTCAGTTTCCTCATCTATAAAAGGAATGGTTCAAACTACATGATCTCTAAATAGATCTGTGATCTTCTTGTCATGTTCATTCATGCAAAACTCTAATACATTTTGATTTGTCATCTTTCCTTACCATCCTCATGCTTAACCCTCAAATTCTGCTCAGTTACCTAATTCTAGAAACAAATATCTTGTCCCATAGTTATATTATTGATCTTATGGTAAGAGGGTTAGAGGTGGGAGTTCATACCATTGACTTGAATGTGTTTCAGAAAGTCTTTCAGATAGTTTCCATCTCTTCAATGTTTCATTTTGAAACATCTTGGGACCTCAGTTTCCCAACCATAGATGAGGTTTAAGGAAATAACTAATAAGGTCCCTTTCAGGATTGAAATCAAATGTTTTGTGGTGTTTTTTTTTTTAAACAAGAGTCTAACTGTTCCAGTGGCCACATTAGTGACCTTTATTGGGATTTCTTTTGAATCACTGCCTGGTTGCTGTATGTTCATCAGAATATTTTTTTAAAGCCTTTACCTTACAAGTATCAGTTCCAAAGCACAAAACCATAATAGCTAGGCAACTGGTATTAAGTAACTTACCCAGGGTTACACAGCTAGGAAGTGTCTGAGGCCACTTTTGAACCCAGGTATTCCCAACTCCAAATGTGGAACATTGTCCACTAGCTGCCCCTCATCAGAACATTTTTTTAAAGAATTTTTCCTCTTCTGCCAATTCACTTTATTATAATAGAATTAATTTTTGTTTATTTGTTTTTACTAGTTTATAATTGTGACTTTAAGACAAACACACTTGGGGAAAGAGAGATGACTCAGTGGATTGAGAACCAAGCCTCTAGACAGGCGATCCTGGGTTCAAATCTGATCTCAGACACTTCCTAGATGTGTGACCTCAGCAAGTAATTTAACGCTCATTCCCTAACCCTTACCAGTCTACTACCTTGGAACCAATACAAAGTGTTGATTCTAAGATGGAAAGTAAGAGGGTTTTTTTTGTTTTTGTTTTTGTTTTAAGTAGATATACTTTTGACACTACCAGAGTGATTATAATTCTCAAGTGGTCACCTTTTCCCATAAATAAATGCAGCTTCTCATTATCTTGGTATGGTAGGGATTATTTAGAAATTATTCTTGGACTAAAGCCTCTACCCATGCCTCATGGGTCAATACTTAAGCACAACAGGGATTATCCAGTGGTATTATCATTATAGTTCAAATACATGTTGGACTAGTTTTCTACTATAGTTGTTCTTATAGATTTATCTCCTCTACCTGCCATTTTTCTTTTAGCATATGTTTGCTAAATTTAGAAACATTTAAATTACATAAAGTTTCCATCCTGGCTGCTTCCTCAGGCTAAAGCTCATATAGGTAAATTGATCCATGTTAAATGAGTTCTCTTAAAAAAATATGGTTTTAAATGGAAGCATTACTAGTAATGTGACCCACCAAATCAACAGTAAAAAGATTCACCAGTATAACCAACTTATGATAACCTTTTTTAAATTTTAATATCTAATTTATGTATGTACTGATACATTTGCTACTTCTACTGTTTATTATATAAGTCTATATTTGAATATTATTTTTAAGTCTTTCCAACAATTTAATATCAATTTGACATCACTTTTTAATCATGTTAATATAATTCATAATAACAGCTTTTTCAAATTTGTTTTAAGGACTACATGCAAAGAAATGGAGAACAGTACCAAGTCCTGGAATCATGCATTGACCTCTCCTGATTTACAATTTCTGTTTCAGGAATCAACAAATTCTCAGAGGTGTCATTTGTTCATTAATCATAGCCTATTCATTAATTTATTAATTCATCTAATATCTATGTGCAAGGTATGCTAGACATTTTAGAGGATTCAAGAAATATTCCTTGCTCTCATAAAACTAATAGGCTAGTATGTGTTATCTTAATTTATTAATTCCCTCCTCAAGAAAATAATAGGTGGGGAGTAATGATGAATATTATTCATGATTAGGGGAATAAGAGGAACTGATGATAGTCTTTTTTGCTCTTGAAAATAAAGTAAAATGGCTAGGAGATTCAATGGATAGAGAGTCAGGCCTGGAGAAGACAAGTCCTGGATTCAAATCTGACTCAGAAACTTCCTAGCTGTGCATCCCTGGGCAAGTCACTTAACCACAACTGCTTAGACCTTATTGCTCTCCTGCCTTGGAATTGATACTTGTGTCAATCCTAAGACAGAAAGTAAAGGTTTAACAAAAAAAGAAAATAAAGTTAACTGATAGTTAAGAAAAGAAAGGGGGAATGTTGAGATTGGATCTCTTCTTGCCTTTCCCAATACAAGAACTTCACCACTAACTAACTACCTTGTACGTCTCTACAGGCAGATCTGTTAAAATAATCTCAAATGCTAATGTAATAAGGGACTGGCCTGAGAAAAGCCTTTATGAATTTAGACGGAGTGCTCAGTTCATAAGGACTGGGATTACTGACCAGTCCATGTGTCATAGATCGTTCAAGAATTCAAGCCTTTTTCTTGGCATACCTCTTTAGTTGTCCAGCACTAGGGTCCCCCTGCTCTGTCCTATTGTTAGATTTGGTCCTCTTTCTTCTCGTAGTGCATTTTTTTCTATCTCAGTGTGGAAGGATATGGAGGTTTTAAGATTTGCTCTGTCTAATCCACCATCTTCCTAAATTCCAATCAAATAACTTAAATAATTTTTGTTTAAAAGTTCTCATTTATTTTTAAGCTCACTCCACTTGATGAATAAATTTGTCATATTCATCTAACATCTATGTGCAAGGTATGCTAGGCATTTTAGAGGATTCAAGAAATATTCCTTGCTCTCATAAAACTAATAGACTAGTATGTGTTATCTTAATTTATTAATTCAATAAATTTGAATTACATACATATTAAAAAGGCAAGAAAAATAAATACTTGCCAGCACTCATTTATGCAATGAAAATGGGAACTTAATTGAGAAGTTTTCTCATATTTTTGAGGATCCAGTCCTGATATTTCAACTTTCTCTTCTATGGAGAAAAGGAAGGCTTTATCTCTAAGTTCCTTTGAGCATTCCAATTTGATGCTTTCAGGAAACCAATTACTGTTTCTTCCTATCAGAGTTAAAAATAACAGAGAGACAGACAGACAGAGACAGAGGTAGAGAGACAAAAAGGAGGAGGAGGAGAAGGAGAAGGAGAAGGAGGAGG
>NW_025399295.1:0-1970 GCF_016433145.1 Gracilinanus agilis
TTTCTTTCTTTCTTTCTTTCTTTCTTTCTTTCTCTATCTGTCTGTCTGACTGCCTGTCTCTCCCTCTCTCTCTTTCTTCCCTATCTTCCATCTTAGAATCAATACTATATATTGGTTCCAAGGCAGAAGAGTGGTAAGGTCTAGGCAATGGGGGTTAAGTGACTGGCCCAGAGTCACACAGCCAGGAAGTGTCCGAGGCCAGATTTGAACTTAGGACCTCCCATCTCTAGACCTGGCTCTCAATCTACTGAGCCACCCAGTTGCCCCCATTGAGTTTTTCTATACTTTGCCTTGAGATCAAGACAGAATCTTCTGTGCCGCAAAATTTATCCCCAAACTTTTTACTTCAGATACATAAACTTTGTGTATGGACTGGCTTTAATTTTTTGATATGGCTGCTGACTTAACATTAAACTGCCCATTTAGAAAACATTCACTACTAAATATGCACTTATATATTATTAGTTGATTTGTGAACTGATTTGGTCATTCTGGAAAGCATTTTGAACTACCAGGTCTATAACTCAAAAAGATCAAAGAAAAAGGGGAAAAGTCACATACAAAAATATATATAGTAATTCTCCTAGTAGTAGAAAAGCTTTGTTTTTCTTCATTTCCTCTCCCCCAATAATGGGTGGGAGAGAGGGTGAAGGGAGGCAGATTGGATAGAAAAAAAGAGAGTCCTTGAGGCATGAGAAGAGAATAGAATGGGCCAGAAAGAAGCGCAGATAGGACAGCTTTGAAAGCAATATTGAAACAAAAACAAACAAAAAAATGGGCAGCTTGGGACTGTAGTGGATAGAGAGCCAGGCCTGGAGACGGGGAGGTATTGGGTTCAAATCCGACCTCAGACACTTCCTAGCAGTGTGACCCTAGATAAGTCACAACCCCCATTGCCTAGCCTTTATTGCTCCTTTGTCTTAGAATTATTGCTAGGGCAGAAGGTAAAGGTTAAAAAAAAGAAAGCTACAGGTTGAACTTATTAAATACATAAAAAGACAAGTTGTACAAAATAGATTCCTGCAGTTATCAATACAATTCTCTTTTTTCTTTGGCTAGGTATGTAGAAACATTAATTTTATTTGATGCTTGTTAAATTCAGAATAAAATAATTTTTAGAAAAAATATTGTAGAATTGATAGTAAGACAGAAGGTAACTATAAAACAGCAGTCACCAAAACAATATGGTACTGGCTAAGAGAGACAGAAGGGAGGATCAGTGGAATAGACTTGGGGTTAATGATGTCAGCAAGACAGTATATGATAAACCCAAAAAGCCCAACTTTTGGGACATGAATCCACTATTTGACAAAAACTGCTGGGAAACTTGGAAAACAATATGGGAGAGATTAGGTTGAGATCAATATCTCACACCCTACACCGAGATAAATTCAGAATGGGTGAATGACCTGAATATAAAGAGGGAAACTATAAATAAGTTAAGTGAACACAAAATAGTATACCTGTCAGATCTCTGGGAAAGGAAAGATTTTAAAACCAAGCAAGAGTTAGAAAAAATTACAAAATGTAAATTAAATGGTTTTGATTATATCAAGCTAAAAAGCTTTTGTACAAACAAAAACAATGTAGTCAAAATCAGAAGGGAAACAACAAATTGGGAAAAAATCTTTATAACGAAAAACTCTGACAGGGGTCTAATTACTCAAATATACAAGGAGTTAAATCAATTGTATAAAAAATCAAGCCATTCCCCAATTGAAAAATGGGCAAGAGACATGAATAGGCAATTTTCAGGTAAAGAAATCAAAAGTATCAATAAGCACATGAGAAAGTGTTCCAAATCTCTAATAATTAGAGAAATGCAAATCAAAACAACTCTGAGGTATCACCTCACACCTAGAAGATTGGCTAAAATGAAAGAAGGGGAGAGTAATGAATGTTGGAGGGGATGTGGCAAAATTGGGACATTAATGCATTGCTGATGGAGTTGTGAACTGATCCAACCATTC
>NW_025399296.1:0-21063 GCF_016433145.1 Gracilinanus agilis
CTCTCTCTCTCTCTCTCTCTCTCTCTCTCTCTCTCTCTCTCTCTCTCCTACCTTTTTCATCCTTACGTAGATGATAGAATTCAGAGACTGAGTGAAAAGATACTACCTGGGGAGAACAGAAGAGCTTTGGACTCAAAAGAACTCCAGCCTTGAGGCTGTGCGATGGCCATGAGAATGCCTCTTGGGTATCTGACAGGATTTGTGGTCAAAGCTGTGTCCACAGTGGGTTAGTCTGCTGGTATCTAGAGCCTAGAGCTGTGGAGGTGTGGATTCATCTACCAATTGGATTCGTGTATCATTTTGACTTCTTTCCAAATGTGAATTTTACATGACTATATAGTGAGTCAGTTATCTGGAGGCTTGAACCATGGAAATATGTTTTGATTGTGGGAGGGGAGAAGGTCTTAAGAAGAGGATAGAGTTGGGCTGTAACCCAGTGGGATGGAGAGGATGAGAAGTGGGATCATTGTTTCATGGAGGTGGAGGGTACTGATCTAGATGAGATGAGAAGATGAACAGGGGGCAGGTGAGAATATCCTAAGGTGCCCTTGAAAATGAAACCCTTTTCTTTGTTTGCCCTCAGGAGAGAATACTCAGGAGATTCCTGGAGTCCTAGATTTTGATTGTCTTAGGAGATTTAGACTGCTGAGCAACAGAAATCCAGAATGACTGAAGTCTGCCAGTCTCCTAGGAGATTTCATCTCTAATTATAGGCCCGATTGCTCATGTGTATCACACATGATAAGGATGATTATTGATTGGAATTATTATCATTATCAGCATTAATAAGAGTATACTGTTAAATTGTAACTGTGAATTTAATCATAAGAACTAGTCCCAGCTATTAGTCAATTGAATGAGTTAAAGGACTTTGATAACATATACTCCATAGCAATAGTAAAGGAATCATTTAAATACCTGTAGTCATATAAACCTATAGAACTAAGTCCTTTCCCAATTTTTGCTATTACCTTAACCAATGTAAAGACTTGCTTTTGAGATGATTATACAAAAGACTGCAGAGACTAAGGTGACCACAGATAATTGACAAATTGTCCATTGAGGACACAGATATTTCACCATCATCACCCCGAGTCCCCTCAAAAAGAAAAGTACATGAATTATTGGCCCTAAACACTAGACTCCTGCTGTTGTTGGAAAGGGCAATAAGTGTGTACATTCCTCTTTTTCTTTATAAAGACACATCACATGTGATGCTCAGTGTCTCAGACCATGCTGGGTGTGTTTGTCTGCAGAACACTGACTTGTGTGATTTTACTTTCTGTCATATTAAAGCTAACTTGCTCAGAACCTTTGTTCTTAGGTTTTTCTTTACACATACAGAGTTCAGAATGTCGGACCCATTACCTTCTGCTGACATTCTTCACTTGGGAACAAATACTAAATCTATCCCCTCCCTATGTGTTAGCATTTCTTGGGTATTCTGGGTCAAAGACATGATTGAGTCACTTTTTAAGTATAATTCCAAATTAGAGAATGATGCCCAATGACATCTTCCCTAAGAGTGCTTTAATATCTCTGTTTTTCCAAGACCCCATCATCACTGATTATTCTTAACTACTCTCTTTGCCAATTTTCTGCATGTGAGGTAAAGACTCAGAGATGTTTGATATATATTTCTCTTGTTGTAAGTGATTTCAGCAATGTTATCAACCACACCTTCCCTTCCCCTCCCGGGGTCCCCAGGGGAAGTCCGGGGGGTAGCTGGATGTCTGGGTGAGGTCAAGGAAATCAGAACCCCCAGGTTGGTTCTCCAGGGATATTTATAGTCCCCAGCTCCAACAGTCAGGTCTTGAGACCAGGGACTAGCAGGATCAACATTCAGTTCCCCTAACTGACAGGATTGCCTGGGGTGATTTTGCAAATGCAAGAGATCTTGCATCAATCCTGCATTACAATTGTTAACTTCTAATTCTTTTGAGAATTCTTAGTTCATTCTTTGACAAGCAATCCAATGGGGAATGGCTTTTGATTTTTAAACCTTGTTAGGTTCCTATATTTTAGACATCACATCTTTATTGAAGATATTGATTCAAAAATATCTCTCCCACCACCACTACCACCCTTCTTGAGGCAGTCAAGTGACTAAGTGGATAGAACACCAGGTCTGGATGTGGAAAGTTGTGGGTTCAAATATGACCTCAAACCTGCTGCATGGTCTTGGGCAAGTCACTTAAGACTGTTTGCCTAGACCCAGTTCTTTTATCTTAGCTGTTCTTGGAACAGAAAGTAAGGATTAAAAAAAAAAAATGTCTCATCTCCATCACTCTGAGTGCTTTCCTTCTTTTCCTGTTTACAATAGAACCTATTGATACTCTGATCAGTATAGCACTAAATTGGCAAGTTACTTCAAATAGTTTCATCTTTAAAAAAATCATTTTGGAATTTGCTGGCCAGATAACACGAGGAGGCCAATGATTTAAAAAAAAATTATTTTAAACCAAAATATTCATAGTAATCCTTTTTGTAGCAACAAGAACCTGGGATTAAAGTGAAAGCCCATTTATTGGATTAATGGCTAATTGCAAGAGATTATTTATGAGCTGGAAGAAACAATTACGTGACTATAGAGAAGAATAGGAAGATATATATGAATGGTGGGAAAGTATAGCAGCAGAAGCTAGAAACCAACAAACACGACGATTTTTGCTGTTCCTGGTTTCATTTGCGTTGGACTCTTTCTGACTTCATTTTATAGTGTGACAGAGATACTGGAGTGGTTTGCCATTTTCTTCATTTTACAGATAAGGAATGGAGGCCAATAGGGTCAAATGACTTTGCCCAGGGTCACATTGCTAAATAGCATTTCAGGCCAGATTCGAACTCCCAAAGATGAGTTTTTCCCAATTCTAATCCCAGTATTCTATCCACTGTGCCACCTAGCTGCCCACAAAATGATTACAGCAACATAAATAGAAAAATAAAATTACAACAGAAGAATCAAAATTGAATATGGTGAAATTCTATTGTTCCAAGAGTGTAGAAAGCCAATTGGAGAAACAGGGTCAAAATTAGGGCCTGTTATCTGGATTCCCTACATGACCAATCCAGGCTGAGGCAGTCTTTGTTTGGTCCTGGTCACCTGAGCCCTGAAAAGCTCTGGTACCAGCAGGTTGGTTAATTCAAAAACAACTTGACCCCTCCAAGAGGCTATTGGGAGTCATTTAGAGAAATAAATTCTGTAACAGATACTTTATCTGGATCCCATTACAAAATCATAGGCAAGTAAAACTGTGTGTATGATTTTTTTCTGCACTGCATGTCAGGTAGCAGACCGAATAGGCCATCTAAGGTAAAAATCTTAGACACCTCTTTTGACTCATTTTCAGATCCCCACCTTTTCTTAATATTATTATTGGAAAGCTTTGAGTCCTTAGCAGACCAGCAGCTACTGAGTTCACCATTTTTCTCCTTGATAATTAAGAAGCCTGAACTCTAAAAAATATTACTTAGATGAGGCTGGAGCCAGACAATCTAGTCCAGACTTTATCTGGACTGGGTACAGTCCTGTAAATCTAGGGAACAGGACGCAATCAGTAAAAATCTGTATGAAATGTTTCTGCTCCTAGAATTAACCCCCTACTAATTGGTGGTTGGAATTTGACCCTTGCCCTTGTACCTATCTCTCTACTTTTTAGACTTTAATGGGTTTGTGTATGATTTGTAACCCCTTCACAGCTATGATTCTTTCTCTGTCTTCTTTGTTTGAAACCAGTATAAAATAAACCCCAAACTTCATGACGCTGGAGCAGCTATGGGCTAACCACTAGTCTGGCTGTTCTCATTTTCTGTTTCCTGTCTTTTCAATCCGATGCCATTAAATACCACTCAGGACCCCTACCATATAGAGCTGGCCCTCTATACAAGAGTAACTACAGAGAAGAGTTATTTGCAGAGGTGGATGACCATGGATGTGGAGCACTGCATAGAATGTCATGCTTCTTCTATGTGTTGTTTAGTTTTACTTACTTATTTCCCCTTTCTTTCCAATTCTTTATTCTTGACTTGTGAGAAGGGCAGGAATATATTTGCCAAATATAGGTGGTTTAAAAAAAGATATCAAGAGGATTCATTTTACACACACACACACACACACACACACACACACACACACACACACACGCTGGGAACATGGGCATTTATTTAGGCAGAAAATAGGTGCAGACCATCTTCGTGGCATATTACAAGAGTTCCAAATGAATGCCCCATCCAAATATACCAGGTCACATTTAATCCATTAGAGGAGGTGGGAAAGAATTCTTTTTCATAACCATTACTAGGTGGTCTCCTGAAACATGATATCCTTGGTTTAATCAAACAAGGGATAGAGATAATATTAAAAGAAAAAATATACATCTATTATAAAATATTTAAATGCTGCTGCTGCAGGAACAAGATCAATACAGGCAGATTTAGAAGAGAAACTATCAATGATAGAAAAAATTGCATCTTATTTCTAAAGGAGATCAACATAAAGGAATCATTAGAATTTACTCTGGTTCATTTATCAATTGACAAAATAGATCATTACATCAGTGGATATGAAAATTTTTCAAAAGAATTTCAAAAGATCACCCACCTAATGAAAAAGTGCTGAAAATAACAAATAATAAGAAAAATGCACATCAAAACAGTTTTGAGGTTTCTCCTACCAACCAGCAGATTACTAAAGATGACAAAAGATGGGAATAGCAGGAATATGAATTCATTAGTGATGGAGCTATAAATTGGTTTAACTGTTCTATAAAATAATTAGATTATATAGGATATATAATTTATCTATATAAATCTATCTGTCTATCTATCTACCATCTATCTATATATGGCAGCTAGGTGGCTCAGGGGATAGAGTCATGCCTGAAAACAGGAAGTCCTGGTTTCGAATTCTTAGCTGTGTGACAAGTCAATTAACCCTCATTGCCTAGCCTTTATTGGTCTTCTACATTTAAGCAGGTGATAGTTTAAGGATTTACGTTTCTGAATTGCCCTAGTCGTGTATATACGTACGAAACAACTGTGTGTTGGATGCAAGAATTTCTGTCATGTCCATCTTCACTCACCTTTCTTAGTCACACAAATGGGCCCTCCCTCCTTGTGGCTTGGTCTTATGATCATTATCACGATTAGTTGGACTATACTGTTCAATCGTAACTGGGGATTTAATCACAAGAGATAGTTCCATCTATTACTTAATCCGTTATTGTCGATATATGTCCTTTGTCCACATTCTAGGAAAAGTCAATCTGTGCGAGACCGGGCCTCACATATGCAAGGCATCCATAAAAGATTTCAGAATTCTTCATCATAGAGGTGGTACATTTGTGGTTAATGGGAAGTTCAAGAGTAAGATCATCTTAGTGTAGGTAAGATAAAAAGGAGGAGTAAGTCAGGTAGTAAGTGATTTAGAAACAATATTGAAGCCCTCAAGTTGGAGAGGAGCCCTGTTACCAAACTTACTGAGGAAGAGGGAGATCTATCCACAACAGCTCCCCTTAGATAAGAGATATGACTTTCAAAAGAAATGTTGCTAAGTGATGGACAATGAAGGAGAATATGGACTTGGCAAAAGAAGGGAAAAGGAGTACAGTATTCTAACTTCCCTACCTCAAGCAGTGAATCCAGGGCAATGAGTGGAAGGTGTAGCCAGTACTGAAAAGGGAGGAACTAAATTTCGGTAATAGCAAGAGAAGAAAAGATTATGCTCAATAAATCAAGGTATAGCCTTTAGACCATCTGAGTACTTCTCTTGCACTGCTTTCTACTCCTGAAACTGATTTTCATTAACAGATAGTTTTTCTTCCTGAGTGAATAGCCTTTCAGAGTGCAGCTGGTAGAAGGACAGGAATATTATTGAACTGACTGTCGGTTACTTGGGGTATTCAACCATTCTAGAAAATATTTTAGAACTTTGGACCAAAAATCAGTAAAGTGACTGACCACTACTACCCACACACTTTATATTCAGGGAGAGAAAGGTGTACATATATAGAAAAATAATGTGGTAATAATGAACTGGAAACAAAGGGAAGGAGTGTCCATTGATTACGGAACACTGATTGTTGGACAAATGCTGAATGACTGTAAGGGAATATTATTTTGCTACAAGAAATCAGAGAATCCAGGATCCGTAAGAAGACTTACAGGAAATGAGGCAATTAGTGAGCAGAAGTAGGAGAACAATTTATGCAATGAGTTCAATAGTGGAAAGAAAAATTCCTTTCAAAGATTTCAGAATCATGGCCAATGCAATAACCTATCATGATTCCAGAAGACTGATTATGAACTTTGCTTCCCACATCTTGAAATAGAGACAGTGAACTAAAGGCAGAGACATATATTTTCAGAAACATCCAAGATGTAAATTTGTTTTATTTTATAACATTTAATTGTTAAAAGGGAGAACCTTTACTTTCTTTTTCTTTGTGGGATGGAGGGGAGGGGGAATTTTGAGAGGTTGGAGATGGTTAATGACTTTAATGAAGAAAAGAAAAAGAAAAGAACATTGAAAACAGTTTTTAAAACTCCATAAGAGAATAGATGGAGTTCAGAAGAGGTCACAGACAAGCAGGGTAGTTTCATTACCATTGTCTAAATTTAACAAACATGGATTTAATCAACATGAAAATTTTGATAAATAATAGAAAAAAAGGATTGGCCACAAAATTAAATTTCTAATAAGTAGCTTTACTCATCTCAACTCAAGTAGTTTTATTACTCAACAGAAATTTTGATAACCGTTAGATGTACTAGGAGTATCATATTCCTTGTAAACTCTAAGCTGAACAACATGCACCCTATTCTTTGTAGAAATAGAGTCAGGCCTAAAAATTTGGAGAAATAATACTCATAGGTAGATAAAACCAAAATAGTAAGAATGACAATAACACCTAACATAATTTACTTATTAATTGTCCTACCACAAAAATTCCATAGGTTTATTTTGTAGAGCTAAAAAAAAATGGCAAAATCCATATGAAAGGACAAAAGGTCAAGAATTTCAAGTGTAATAATGAAAAAAGTAGGAATGAAGGGAGACTATTTGCTGAAATCTATTTATCATCTCCAGATAATTTGATAAGGATGGCTTAGTTGATAAAGAAAGAGGTGGGAGACCATCCTGACTAACTCATAGCTGCTTCTCCGAAGTGCCATTGAGTCACAAGTTTATTATATATGAAAATTCAAACTCCCTTTCACTCAAAAGCACAGAGAAAGATTTACAGCTATGCAGAAATGCCATTACAACTTAGACAAAACTAATAGGCTTCAGAAGCTTCAAAGTGAAGATAAGAACCAGGTTGGACTTTCAGCTACTTGATTATCAACAAGCTAAGTCTGGGAATACTTTTCTCAGGGGCAAAATGTCCCTGCTAAACTGAGGTTTCGACCTTGGCTTGCCAAGCAGCTGTATTCCTGACCAAAGGGAAAGAATGTTAACCTCTTGACTACTGGCTTGCTAAGAACTTAAAGCTTTCCAGTGAGACTATGTTGCTTTCTTTTTTTTTATTTTTTAAATCCCTAACTTCTGTATATTGGCTCCTAGGTGGAAGAGTGGTAAGGGTAGGCAATGGGGGTCAAGTGACTTGCCCAGGGTCACACAGCTGGGAAGTGTCTGAGGCTGGATTTGAACCTAGGACCTCCTGTCTCTAGGCCTGACTCTCAATCCACTGAGCTACCCAGCTGCCCCCACTATATGCCTTTCTAATAAGAAAAGGTGTGGATCATAAAAGGAGTTAAAAGAAGAGTCTCAGATTTTTATCTATTTGATACTGTTTCTCTTATTGGCCTCCCATAACCACTGATACCACATCCCAAAATATAATAAAAATCAGTAATAATTTTACATTATTTTGGCTAAAACTAAATAAAAATGTGATGTCAAGCAGTGGAACAAATCACATATATAACATACAGAGATAAGCAAGGTTGGTGTTCCACAAATCCAATGATTCCAGTTACTAGGAAAAGGACTTACTATTTGATAAAAGCTTTTTGGTAGAAAATGTGTACTTAAAAAAAAAAAAAAAGAAAAGAAAATGTGTACAAATTATCATTTACATTATATACCAAAATAAACTCTAAAATGGATATGTGACTTACACATAAATTGTGACATCACAAGCAAATTAGAGGAACAAGTGTGTGTTTGGAATTCAGGGAGGTGCCATTTAAAAGTATCTTACAAACTTCCTGTGGACACGTGGGGGCTTTGAGACTACATTCCCCGTGATCCAATGGGTTTCTGGTTTTTGGACGTGGGGATGTCAGAGATGTCCCCAAATGTATAGGGCAGCTTAAATTCAGAGGGTGGCTGGGAGAGGGCCTCTTGGTTACCTGAGTGGGCTGGCTGGCATACGAGAGAGACAGGATGGGCACTGGTGGTAAATTTAAAAGATAGTCAGGCATGGGCATATATATTTTACCAACACGGCCATGGCAATTAAAATATTAATTTCTCTTATAATATCAGTCTTTATCATTTTTAATCGTAACACAAGTAAGAAATGACCTTTCCGATCCATAGATATAAAAGAGTTTGTGACTATACAAGCTATGGTAATGATGACAGAAAGTTAAATGGACCATTTTGGTTTTATAAAATGTAGCTATTTTTGCACAAATAAATCTAATGTTATTTAAATTAAAAGAAAAATAAGTAAGAGGGGAAAGAATATTTGCAGGAAATGTTGGTGTTGGATATTTAGATTTTTAGGATAGATGAGGAGTTGATAAAAATTTTTTATAAGTTTATACTGAAATTTTCTGTATTTTACATCAACAGAGTATCCCACGTACCCCTTCCCTTGTCCTTCCTGGAGAGCAATCCAAAATTAAAAAATGTCATAGAGAGGAAAAAATTTAACACAACTGATTTATACTTGGAAATAGTCCAAAAACATATGCAGCTTAAAATACCTATGGACCTCCCACCTCCATAAATGGTTAAGTTGGGGTTGTCTTCTAATCTCTTTATTTAAGTCCTACTTGATCTTTGTAATTTTCCCATGTTTACTTTTGATATTTTTTTTTTTGGCATGCCATTCTTTCCATTTACATTGCTATACTCAATGAGAATATTATATTCTTGACTCTGCTTACTTCACTCTGCATTAGTTCATGTAAATCTTTCCATACTTCTTTCTATTGAACACACATGTCATTTCTTACAGTACAGTTAATATTCTGCTAATATTCATGTACCAACATTTGTTTAGCTGTTCCTCATTTGATGAGCATGTACTTTGTTTACAATTTTTAGCTATCATCAAAAAAATTGCTGAGGTAAATATTTTGAAGTATAGAGGCACTTTTTTCTTTTGATGGCTTCCTTGGGGTAAGCTAAATTCAGATTTATAAGATGAACAGACATTTACCATAGATAAATATATGACAGGCAGTTATCAAAGTATAAGGGTTAAATGTAGGAGTTTGACAAAGTGAGGAGAGCAATTTGATAAAAACCTTGTTTAATTTAGAAAAAAGTACAGATGGAAAGATAGAAAAGAGAAAAAAGAGATTATTAATCTTATATGCTATAAATCTACCTAAACTAAGTCTCACTAAAAAATAATTCCTAATAACTACCTAAAATTCATAATACCACCTCTAACTGTCTTCAAAGGACAGGTTCTTTGGCCTGGCACATCAGGCCTAATCTACTCTACTTTATCTGTAAAATATTCTGTAACTAACTTAACTCCCTAAAACAATACAGAGCCAAATATCAGCAGCCAACTGCTAGCAGCCCCTAGCCTGAGAGCCAGACTTCCTGGTCAGTTATCTCAGTGTCCTTATTTTACCTAAAACAATCAGTTAACATATGTATCAAACAACTGTAGATGCCTTAGGCCATATGAACTAAGATCTAGGTGTTAGCTGTACCTATTGTTTTAGAATCTCACAGTTTGTATCTTGTGATGATTACTTCATAATGTTAATGTATCAGACCATTTGGCTCTCCCCTTCCCCCATACTGTTGTAACCTATATGGCAGTTGAAGATTAAGCTCTTGTCCACCAGAGCTTACTCACTGTCTAGTTACCTTTTGCCATAACTTTCTTTATCTTCATGTCTTTATTCTCCCCTTATGTTCCCTTTCCCTTAATCCTTAACCCATAAACCCATAACCCATTTTCACTCAGTCCTTGTTTCCCCTCTCTCAGTGTCCTACCCACTAGGAATCTTTGTGGAGCTGCTGGATAGCTACACGTTTTAACCCCTTCCAGCCAGAAAGTAGTTCCTACTGTTAAAAATCATTATCTGGGACAAGATGGATACCACTTTGAATGACAGGACCAGCAGTTGAGAACCTTGGAATGTTCCCAGGTGCCGTGAGCCAAGGGCAAAAAGCAGTTGGCCCCAGCCCTATAAATACCCCCAAGTGACAAGTCAAGTTGGCTCAGATTCGAGCAGGGTGAAGGGTGAAAGGGGTAGGCCTGAAACCTGTGACATGTGATCCTACTGAGAGAACTAGAGAATAACCAACACCATTGTTATTAGAGCTGAGAGAGTTTACTGATTTATCTGTCAACATCATCAAATAGCCTTCCCTAATCTCTGGCTTGACTGTAGCCAAGTCAGGTCAGAGTTAGAGAGAGGGTGAAGAACCTCCAGTTTCTACAAGCCTAGCAATATCCAGACCTTGATCAACAACTTAGATTAATAGTAAATCAATTATCGATAGGGTTCCTAAATCCTCAATCCCGTTACCTTGTTTTCTTTATGTGATAATTAGATTAAGTCTACACTGTCCATCTTTAGATTTAATCACCAAAGGTGAGAGCACTTCCAATTTTGGGAGGTCTGTAACCCACATGTGCTAGAGTGGGTGATGAATCAGAATCAACTGACTGCCCCCTAGGCAGTCCTAAGAGAAGCTTTTGTTGTGCTTGGACATGCAAACTAGGGAGGGAGGCAAAGGAAGTGACTCATAAGTGACTGCTTTAAAATGAAAGAATTGAATCAGTCTTCAAGCTTTCCTGGTTCATGGAGGATTGCTGGCTAGAATACTGAGACCTTGGTGAGACTGCTTTCAATATCTTCTCAGAAGTCCACGTGGTGAGTTTAAAGACTGAATCTTCCTGAACTTCTCTTAAGAAACTTCCCCTTGATAGAGACTCTACTTCTGGTCCTCTGGTCCTCTGACTCTTGGGTGAGGGTCAATTAAATCTACATGGATAATGAGAGGATCATAGTAATTTACCTACTGTGTTAGATTCTTATTTCCTTATTTTCTCTCTCTCTTCTCAATTGTAAATAAACTTCCATAAAGTCAATTTTGTCTTGAGATTATTCTTAATTGAGGATTGATAATTGTTCAATCCTCTGGAGACCACCTTTTAATATGTTCTCCCCCAAAAAAAACCTTTTCCCCCTTACACTTATCCCATCAATAGATTCAATATAGTGTTTTACCAACAAGTACCTTTCCTGAGTGGTTATTATACCAAAGCCTGTGGGAAGGGGAGATCAATACACAGTCAGATTATACCATTTCCAATAGCCAATCAATAGCCCTTATCAACAACTAATCCAACCTCAGGTTGAGACCTAGATAGGCTAACCATCCACACAGCCTCTCAAGGGGTCCCTGCCTGGGCAAACTGTTAGAAGGGAACAACTGACAGGCTTAGCCAATCAAACATGTAAGGGAGGAGAGCCATAGATAATACCAACAACAATTGTGAGAGGAGAGTGTGCTTTCTCCCTCACCAAATATAACCAGCTTAGGCCTGGGCATACAATCCTTCTTCCATCCATACTATCTCTGAGATCCATATATACAATCAATTCTCAGGAGATCCAGGAGAGATAGAGATATTCTATCCACCAATTTCCTTTTAACACTACTTCCTCTCCTCAGTGTCCTGGTCTCTTTGGTAATGGAATCTTCAGCTCTGTCTCATTGCTCACTGAACCTGTCAGTTTCTCTCTCTCCCCTCCAAAGTTAGACAGAGGGAAAGACTAAGAAGATCCCTTTAACAAAAGGAAGAAATTCAAATTAGCAATAACTATTTGGGGAAAATGCTCTAAATTACTAATAATTAGAGAAATCCAAACACAAACAAGAATTGAGGTTCTGCCTCACACTGGAAAAGATAACACAAAAGGAAAATTACAAACATCAGGGTATTTTTCCTTGTGGTGCCAAAGAACTGGAAATTGAAGGGATACCCATTCATTGGGGAATGGCTAAACAAGTTGTGGCATATGATTGTGATGGAATACTACCGTGTAGTAATAATGATGAAAAGGGTAATTTTAGAAAAACATGGAAAGACCTACATGAGATTATGAAGAATGAAACAAGCAGAACCAAGAGAACATTATATACAGCAACAGAAATATTGATTGAAGAATTATTTGTGTATATCTACCTCCAGAGAAAGAACTGATAATAGAAACAAGCAAAGCATAGTTTTATATATACATATATCTTTTTGTTAAATGATGTTTTCTCTAGTGAGGGAAAGGGAGGAAGAGTGGGAGATATTAAAGAATCTTAATGTAACAAACAAACCAACAAATTAATTTTTTAAAGGAATATTGGAGGTGTAGGAAAACAGGCAGAATAGTGCACTGCTGGTAGTGATAAAGAAAATACTGGGAATAGGGGAATAACTAGATGTCATACAAACTAAGGACACTCCCTCACCTCACAAGGGAAGGACTTGCAGGTAAACACAGGGAAACCAAATGGGGATATGAGATTTGGGAATGACAGTTGGTCAGCTAACTGATAATCTATTAACCAGGAAAAACCAGTGAAGTGGGTAACTTCAAGATGTGGGTTCTTTATGTCTTAGAAGAGACAGGAAGTACAAACAAACTGGGTTTATTGATATTATATGAGGGAAGTGGAAGAAAAGGTTTATATACTATGGAATAGCCCAAATGATTTAACTAAACTAAGTTCTAAACTAAACTAAACCTCTAACTAGAATAAGAGGGGCTGGAGAGGTAGGCTTCTCATTTGTAAGGGGGGAAAAGGGAGTTTTGGGGGTTCAATATATTAAAAGATGGTCGCCAGAGGATTGAACAATTATCAATCCTCAATTAAGAATAATCTCAAGCCAAAATTGACTTTTATGAAAGTTTATTTAGAATTGAGAAGAGAGGAAATAAGGAAATAAGAATCTAACACAGTAGGTAAATTACTATGATCCTCTAATTAATCCAGGTAGATCTAATTAACCCTCAGCCAAGAGTCAGAGGGCCAGAGGCCCAGAGGTGAATGAAAGGGAAAGTTACTTAAGAGAAGTTCAGGAAGATTCAGTCTTTAAACTCACCACGTGGACTTCTGAGAAGATATTGAAAGCAGTCTCACCAAGGTCTCAGCATTCCAGCCAGCACTCCTCCTGGAACCAGAAGAGCTCCTTCACCAGCCACCTTCTTCACCAGAACACCTCCCTCCAGCAGAAGACCTTCTCCTTTTAAAGGTTTCACTTATGGGTCACTTCCTGTGCCTCCTCCCTAATTTATGTGTCCAATCACAATAGACTCTTCTCATAGTACTGTAATAGGGGACTTATGCAGGATGTAATAAGGGAATTGGAAAGATGTAATATGGGAATTTGGAGAGTGTAATAGGGAAATTTGGAGGATATAATATGAGGCTGAAGCTAGGGGTAATAACTGGTAGGATCAGGGAATAAGACAAGGCAAGGGACCCAAGGCTGGATGTAATCAAAGGAATAGACTAGGTAGTAGGGAAGTTAAGGCAATATAGTAGATGAGGAAGGTTCAATGATGAAGGATGGTAGTTGAAGTGGTAGGAGAAATAAGAGTATGTCTGAGTTTAGGGAGTATAACACTGAGGTAACAAGGGTTTCAAGGGAGACGATGAATTAATCTAAGCAGACAAACAGCAGCAGGGAAATACAGAGTGGGACTTAGGTTAAAGACAAAATACTGAAGGGAAATAGACTGATCCCTTCAAGTAAAGGACACTATACAGCCAAGTTAGAATCAGCCAAGACAGATTGAAATTGACTACAGGCTTTAGTCAGATTCACAGGAAGGGACTTGTATTGAAGTTACACTTCCTTCAAAATGGATACCCTCAGCTTTCCTCAAACCCAGAGAGTATGTTGTTTCTCTTTTCCTCTTCCTCCTTCTCTTACTAATCAACTAATGAAGTAGCCAAAAGGTCTTGTTTAAATATAAAAGGGGTTTATTGTCTTCTAGGATAGATTGACAGGGTAGAGGATCAAGGAAGCCCTAACAGCCACTTAGAGAAACCTCAGGTGGGGGAAGGGAAGCAGGAATGTGAGACTAAGAAAGGACCTGCCTTTACTCAGCTCTCAAGGTGATTTTGAAATCAAAAGGGATTAGGATGTTGGATACAAAACCTCAATAGATAACTTGCTGCAAGGGTAGGACTAAACTCTCAGAAATTTGAACTAACTCTCTGATTCACTCTTCTCAGACATTCAGGTAAGGGAAATGAAGGTAGAAAATAAGGTAAGGTAGGAAATTCAAAGGATTTAGCTAAATTAACAAATCTCAAAATACTGCAAATCTAAACTAGGTTTCAATCTCAAGGAGGAGCTCAGCTGGACCCTGGTTCCTTCCACGAGTTCCCAGGTCCAACTGAAACTTTTTTCCAAGATTCTAAAACCTTAACTGACAATAGAAATTCTGCAAAAACAGTTATTCCCCCACTCTACACCACACCAATCACAATAGACTCTTCTCATAGTACTGCCTAGGGGGCAGTCAGTTGATTCTGATTTGTCACCCACTCCAGCACACATGGGTTATGGACCTTCAAGAATTCGAAGTGCTCTCACCTTTGGTGATTAAATCTAAAGATGGGCAGTGTAGACTTAATCTAATTATCACACATTGCACTGGTTCACGGTGCTCCAAGAGGATCATAGATGTCACAGGAACCAGGAACAAGTCCAATATACAGCCAGTCAATCCAAAACTGCTCTAGGGAGTAAGGTAGATAAATCTGCTGTCCACCAACAGATAATCCAGACCTTTCCTCAACCTAGGTCATGATAGTTGCTTGAAATATCTTCTTCTCAGTGAAATCCAAATCCCACTCTATCAGCTCCTTGGATACCTGGCAAAGCTGGACCACACAGCCAAAATCTCTTTCCTTCAGCTTGGCCAAACCACACTCTCTTTTCAAACCTAGGCTTCATTCCATTATGGAACTCTCAGGTCTTTAGAGACAGCCTGACAGCCTGGGTGCTAATTTCCTAATTTCCTCATTATAGTAGGGATATGAATCAGTCCAGCCATACTAGGAAGCATTTTGTTAACAACAAATGTTAACAAAAAATGTACATACTCAACTGACATACCATCACTAAAAAGTTTATATAACATATCAAAGAAAGTGGAAAATATTCTATACTTATAACTATATTTCCATTAGGTCTTTTTGTAGTGGCCAAGAACTGGAAACTAAGGATGGACCCACATATCAGGGGGATGGCTAAATAAATTAGGTTCTTTGAATATAATAGAATATCATTGTGTCATAAAAAACCAAATGGACAGTTTCAGAGGAAACTAGGAAAACCTCTATGAATAATGCTAACTGAAATGAGTAGAACTAGACCAATTTATATGACAGAAAAATTATAAAAAACAATTTTGAAAACCTAGAGAATGCTGATCAATGTAATGGTAAGTCTGTAGTTCAAAAGACTGAAGGTGAAACATACCACTTACTTCCTGCCAGAGAGGTGATGGATTTAAAGTCTAATTATAATATGGATTTCTGGTATTAGGTACCTCCCTATATGTCATATTATGTAACTTTGGTGGTCATTTCTTTCTATATCATAGGTAAAAGTCACTTGTGCTGTATGTTCATAGATGGTTCAAATATGTCCCCAAGCAACTGGCTAGAACTGGAAATTCTATCCCAGGAAAGGAAGTAGAGAGACAGCAGGGTGCAGGATAATGGTTATGCTCTATTTTCTTAGTTTGGGTCTTGTTTAGATTCAATTTCATGCCAATCAAAAGAGGAACTTGGAATGAAATTAGCTTTATAACTCTAGCTTCCATATAATTACTTTGGAGTTAAGTCGGAAAAGGTTCCTAAATGTGGGCAACTATGGCTGCCCATCAGAGACAAAATGAACTTCAGGTCACGGGCATTCCAAATCTGGGGTAACTCCATCTGGGTTTTGTACAGTTTCCCTTAAATGGATATAGTGATTCATAGATATTGTCATATTGAAACTCTGGGAGCTGAGAGTCTCACCATTGATTGACAGGTGAAGACGGTTGGACATCAGAATGTTCCCAGAGGCCATGAGGACAGGGGAGAAAGCGGATGGCCAAGGGGGTATAAATACCCTGGCAGCCCCTGACAGAGGGCTTTTGGTACCTTTTCATTTCTCTTGGATCTGTAGACCCTCGTCTATTGGGATCTGAGGTTTGCTTGGCTCAACCTTGCAAGAACTCCTGTCTTGTACCTCATTAACATTTGTCAACCTGTATCCAGACCGTGAATCCTCTTATTCTTCTGTCCCCTAGATATTTAGGTTTTCAATCCATCTTTAGATATCTAGGTATCCTGGGGCCCGGGAGGGATCCGGGAAGTGGGCAGGAGAAGAAGAAGAGGGTGGAAAGGGGTGGTTCCTGAAGGCTGTAAAGGCATAACATCTAGTAGAAAGAAGAAGCTGAAAGACATCAAACAACAGCTTGCTTGCTCTGGTTTGGCTGTGGCCAGGCTGAGCCAGAGGAGCTAATAACAAGCCAGAATCACTCACCTGCCTACAGTTCTGAGGGATTACTATTATCAAGATTAGTTTAGGGTTTCCCTATTCCTCTTCCCATTTCCTAATATTCCTTCTTTGCTAATAGATATAACGCTATTCAAGAACCTTCCTGGAGTGGTTATTTCATCACTTCTCTGGGAAGGGAGCAACACAGTCAGATAAATGTGTCCAAGGCCAATAGAGCCCAATATCCACCATTAATCAACCCCAGGTGGGACCTAAAGGGATACCCATCTACTGACCTGAAGGATCCTGCCTGGGCACTGTTATAAAGGAGGGAGGTGTTACAACATCTAGCTAGGTGGCAAGACTCAGGTGATCTTGCACTAGCCACATATCTGGACTATCACTGCTGTCGCCCATTTAACAGTGGTAGTATTCAGTTTACCCTCTCTCACCCCTTTTATTTATAACAATATGAAATAAAAGAGCTGCCAACTTGTCCTTGTCAGGGAAAAGATTTGTAGTCAAAGTGCTTTAGCAGTGAAATATGTGAATAATATTGATGGTAAGTTTGTAGTATTGCTATATCAAGGTTTGATGATTACTTGACACACCATGGATCTTGAAGCTACCTATTCGTTACACTCTCTGTCTAGAAACCCCAGCTATTCTAACCTGACTAATCCTCCCAAATAGCATTTGTAGATAAGTATAGTTGGTCAGAGTAGTATCATTGAACCCTTATTCAGAGGGTTCAACCTGCTTTGGGTTGGCCCAAGATGGTTTCAGGTCTTCTCCCACAGTCAGTTTATTGGCTTGCTGGCAGATCTCTTCACAGGAGTCAGGATGCACATTCAGGACACAGGAACACAGTTAGATGACAAATTAGAAGACAGAGTTGGTAGGATATCAACACCAGGATACCAAGACAGCAGGACAGATAGCTTCAGCTCCATAGGGAAAAGGCAGGCAAACTTCCACTTGGCTCACACAGATGTCAGCCACAGGAAGTTACCACTCCAAGTTCTCCCAAGGACAGGAACCAAAAACCCCTCCTGGTCCCACTGTGTCCTTTCTTATATCTTCCCCACACTCTAGAATAGGGTCCATAAAGTTCCATGGCATGCAGCAAGATCTCTCTTTGCAAACTCTCCTGTCTATTCCTTGTTTGCAAGCCATTTCTTCCTTTTCCCGCTTATAGCAGATGGAAGGTGAAATTCATGTAGTGGTACTAAAAAGATGGAGCATAGAAACTGGTTGCAGAGAGAAGCAATAAGACCAAAGGAGATACTGAGGATACGATGGCAAATGAAAATGTAGGAAAAATTTATCATAATATGTCCAAGAAGAGTCATTTAAAAAGGTAAATGACTATGGATATTGAACACTTTATACAATATACTTTTTCAATGTATTGTTTAATTTTGCTGACCATTCTTTCTGATTCTTTATTATTGGTCTTTATGAGAAATACAGGGATATACTGCCAAATAGAGGCAATGTTAAAACTAAAAATATCCTGGGGCAACTAGGTGGCTTGGTGGATTGAGAGCCAGACCTAAACATAAGAAGTTCTGGGTTCAAATTTAACTTCAGAGAGTACTCAGCTATGTGCTGCTGGGCAAATCACAACTCCCCTTACCTCCTGTATGGCTCTTCTGCCTTGGAACCAATACATAATATTGGGTCTAAGACAAAAGGTAAAAGTAAAAAAAAAAAAAAAAAAAAAAAAAAAAGCAAAACAACTAAAGATCTCAAGAGGAATTCATTTAATAAAAGAAAAAAGGTCTGGTAACATGGGAACTCATTAAGGAAGGTATAGGTTTCCACTGTATTTTAAAATTTCCAAATGAATACTCTACTCAAACACACCAGGTCAGATCATTATTAATTAGAGCAGAGTAGAAGGACTTACCTTTCATTACTATAATTAGATGGGTGAACACAACCAAAGTGTAAAAAGGAATTCTTTATTCCTTTTTTAATTTAACAGGGGACCTGGAGGTCCTCTTACCATAGAGATGGGTAGGGATTAACCAGCCCACAGTGACATGAAGTAGGAACTGGGGAGTCCCCTGCTGAGCCAGCATCATTTGCTGGTTGTCAGTTGCTGACAGTTAGGAGGGTCAGTTGCTGACAATTGGTCAGTGAGTTGCTGACAGTTAGGGCTGACAATTGCAGGGAAGTTGGCTACTGAGCATGAATTGGTCATTGGGGGTTGGTTGCTGGTAGTGTGGGTTGGCATTTAGTTGCTGGAATATAAAGGCAGGCCTGAGCTTACTGAGAGGACTTTTGGCTTTAGCCTTTAAAGGGATTTTTTGCCTCTGGGATCTCTAGAGAACAGGAGGTCTGTCTCATAGGCAAGGATCTGCTGTCAGTTGACTACTGACAGTTTGAGCTGGAATAGAAAACTGATTGAAGGAGTGAGTGAATGGTGGCTATCCATTATTTTAGGAAGTTAGGTAGTTAGTGAATAATTTATAGATAGAGTAGGTTTTATTAGGCCTTGGTTGTGCCAGGCAGAAGAAACTATCCTCAGAAAGCAGTTAGAGGTAGTATTAGGAATTTTAGGTATATTTATAGGGTATAAGATTAGTAATCTCTCTTCTTTTCTATCTTTGTGGGGTGGTTGTAATTATAGGTAGGGAATTAAAAGGGAATTATTCATTCTTTCTGAGTTTATACTTCTGAAATGGAATCTTTCATTCCCTTTGTCTATTTTGCTAACTCTTTTGTCTACTTTTGTTTGTTTTAAACCCTTAACTTCTATTCTTTGGCTCCTGGGTGGCAGAGTGGTAAGGGTGGGCAATGTGGGTCAAGTGACTTGCCCAGGGTCACACAGCTGAGAAGTGTCTGAGGCTGGATTTGAACCTAGGACGTCCTGTCTCTAGGCCTGACAATCCAGTGAGCTACCCAGCTGCCCCCTTTTTTGTCTACTTTTTGAATTGAGTCAACAAAAGCTTGAACACTCTACTTAGTACTAGGTGAGAAGCTAGCAAGGTACTTAGAGAACTCACAAGTCACTTACTTAGAGAGTTTCACCCTTTTAACTCAGTCCCAAACTTTTGAATCCTATGATCAGAGTTTACATGCTTGGAAACTCAGTCAGGAATCTGTGAACCCTTTTGATGAGTATTTACCCCTCCAGAAGGTAAGAACTTGTTCCCAAAACACTGCCCCCTGGGCAGTGCTAGACAATTTGGAAATGGTGATTGGCCTCTGTGAAGAGGGGCAGGGACAAGAAGTCACCATAAAAAGCCATGAATCCTGTGGCTTGAGTCAATCTTGTGGAGATAATCTCCTGACTGGAGAAAGTCTTTGAGGGAGTTTAGCTGGAGACCGTGGCTTGGATTGTGGCCTTGGAGCTCCATTTCAACTTGTACTAGGACTCCTAGACTACTTCGTGGTATGAGTAAAAGACTGACTCCTTTCCTGGTTTCTCTGGAGAGACTAGCTTCCATCTCGCAGGAAGCAAAGGGATTACTCACTATGGGCCTTCCTGGTTGAGAGCTAATTAATCTCTGCCTGGATTAAGATAGGATAGATAGCTTTTCTATCCCTTTCACATTTCTCTACTTTATTGTTTCCTCTCTATTTTGTAAATAAATTTCTGACTCGAGATATAATAAATATTGGTGACTACATAATTTCATAAAATATTTTCCAAACATTAATTTTCACCTTAACATTTCATATAGGCAGTCTTAGGAAGTAATTATAGGTTGTTATAGAATAACTAGTATAGACATTGGGAAATTTTCTTTCTCTACCTCTTTCCCATATTTCTCACCTTTACTATATTCATTTTATTATCTCTATTTTAATTAAACTAAGTTGTTAATTGTTAAAACCTGCTAGAAGTTTTCTTTTCTCTGGTTTAAAGGGACAATATTAACCTACAACTCTCCAAATTCTCATTAAGACTTAAATTATTAAAAGCTGCTCTCATTTTTTGTCAAAACCCCTATTTTAACCCTTACAAAAGGATGGAGGTGTTAAAAGAGAAAACAGATACTTTTTTACCAAACAATATTTAAATACTTCTGCACAAACAAGATCAATGCAGATAGCTAAAGAAGGGAGACTGTCAAGTGCAGGGGGGAAATTACACAGATTAGTTCTGAAAACTGATGTGAAGGAAATATAAGAATTTGCTCACTTATCTATGAGCAAAAGCCATTCACAAAGTGACAAAATATATCATTACACCAAGGAATATGAAGTTTTCAAAAGAATTTCAAATGATTACCCACCTAATGAAATGGTGTTTCAAGTCATAACTAAAAAGAGAAATGCAAATCAAAACAACCCTGAGGATTCTCTTTACAACCAGCAAATTAACAAAGATGGC
>NW_025399297.1:0-1396 GCF_016433145.1 Gracilinanus agilis
CATATATATCTATATACATATATATGTATTTCTTAACCCTTATGTTCTGTCTTAGAATCAATACTAAGTAGAGGTTCCAAGGCAGAAGAGTGGGAAGGGTAGGCAACTGGGATCAAGTGCCTTGCCCAGGGTCACACAGCTGGGAAGTGTCAAAGGCCAAATTTGAACTCAGGTCCTCCTGACTCTGGGTCTTTCTACCTATTCTCTATCCACTGAGCCACCTAGCTGCCCCAAGCTGAAAATCTAGTAGAACAACCAACTCACCCAGAATAATCAATGAACAAGATATTATAAAATCAAGTATGAATTTTGGCCTCTAAAGCTATAGGAACTCAGGAAATGACCAAATAAGTCTAAGTGAGTCATCAAGCAAAACTTTACACTGGAGATAGGATAGGAAGAATAGAAAGGATTCAGGAAAGTACGTATGCATAAATAGAGGAAAAGTCCACCTATCTTTTAAGACTTGATTTAAGTATTATTTCTGCCATGAAGCCTCCCCTGATTTTTCTCAAGTCTTATTGTATTTACAATTTGGCTTAAACAAAGAGTTCCAAAAGTGTGTGTGTGTGTGTGTGTGTGTGTGTGTGTATTAAGGGAAAAGGAAATAATTAGCGTTTATATGGAACTATATACTGTGCTAAGCACTTTATAAATATCTTATTAATTAAGGAATTACAGGATGATAGATCTAGATCTGGGAGGGACCTTAGAGGACATCAAGTACAACATTTTCTTTTTACTGATGAAGAAACTGAGGTCCAAAGAGGGAAACTGGCTTGCCTCAGTTCATACAGGCAGAAAGGAAAGAAGGAAAATAGGACCTATTGTGTCCCAAATACTGTGCTATGTGCTTTACAAATATTTGAACCTCACAACAACCCTGGCAGGTAAATGCTGTAATTATGCCCATTTTACAGTTGAGAAAATGAGGCAAACAACAGATAAATGACTTGCCTCATGTCATACAACGAGTATGTTATCTGAGGCTAAATTTGAACTCAACTTCCTGACTCCAGGCCCATACCTCTAGTCACTTCTATTTTTTTAAATCTTTACCTTCTATCTTAGAATCAATACTATGAATTGGGTCAAAGGCTAAGAAATAGAGGTCAAATAACTTGCCCAGGGTCACACAACTAGGAAGCATCTAAGGTCAGATTTGAACCCAGGAACTACTGTCTCTAGGTCTACCTCTCAGTCCACTGAAACGCACCTAGATGCCCCAAATAGTTTCTCTCTCTTTTTCCCCATTTCTTTCTTCCTTCTTTCCTTCCTTCCTTCCTTCTTCTTTCTCTTTCTTTCTTTCTTTCCTTCTCTTTCCTTCTTTTGTTCCTTCTTTCTTTCCTTCTTCCCTTTCTTTCTTTCTTTCTTCTTTCCTGCCTTTCTTCCTTTC
>NW_025399298.1:0-6638 GCF_016433145.1 Gracilinanus agilis
AGGCTCAAAGTCTATAAAGCGCTTTGTGAACAAAATGTAGATGGAAAAGTGGCTTAAAATCCCCTTTTAGGGCAATGGGATTAGGGGAAGGGAGGAATGTCTTTTTTTCTATTCTCTGGTACCTGGCTTCCCCACTTCCTTTTCAGCCGAGTGGTCACTATACCTTCATGATGAGGGATGATTTTCAGATTTTTCATTAATGCATCACTTGGTAAGGGAGGAGTTGTCCTCCCAGAGTGATCATCTCAACACCTATCTCCTTGCTCACAGCTCTGGGCCTGAAAGGGTGGCCACATCATCCAGGGTTATGTTCCTTTTATCCTTGGACCACTTTCTCCTCTTCTCAAAAATAACAGGAAGTAAGAATTTGATGGGTCACACCAAGTGTTTCCTTTCCTTATTGGAAAATCAAATGTTGTTGAGGGTGGGGAGTGAAGCTCTCTGTTTAGATGGTTTTTCTCTTTACTTTTAACATTTCTCCAAATATTGCCTTGAGGCCACTTTTCCCTAGATCCCTCCCCCCCCAAACACCAGGGCAGGTCCAGAGTCACCCCATAGTTACCCACAAGCACCTGGCTGAGTCTGCAGGCAGGGACTGAGGGCTAAATCTTTTGTTCTGGTATCAGACCTGTCCGTTTAGCTCGCCTCCCTTTTGGACTGGGATTCAACTGCCTAACTATGTCTCTAAGGAGGCTTCATTCTGAGGGTTGCTTTCTTCATTGAACCAGCAAAATGCCACTGATGGGTATCTGTGAAAGGTTCTGCTCTAGTGTCGGGCATCGGCTATTGCCTATATTCCCTTGGTAATGAGGGTATTTTCTCCCCACTCTGATAAAATGGGGCACTTGGATTGGTGAGTGATAAGCCCCATTCTTGTTTCCCAAAAAGGAAGAGAAGAAAGACTTTTCAGAACTTGCTGCTTTGCACACATACCAAATACTTCAGTCTCCATTTTAATAAACAGTCATCTTTCACACAGACAGACACATAAAATGTCTGCTTCGAGAGGCCTGCAAACTCTGTAAGCCATCAGACAGCAGATGGCACTAGAAGGCCATCATATGTGTCCCACTGGGCTAACTTGTACAATGGAGAATTAAGCTATGAAATTGTTTATTTTAGCAACGTTCGTGTTCTTCAGGGGAAATGATTAAAAATTATTCTGGAGAAAAAGTTTGACTTTCTCTAATTTGAGAAATTTCTTTCTCCGTATTTGTCTTCCAAAGTGATTGTAGCAAATGGATTAAAATGAAAGTCTTATTTAAGCAGAAAAGAGATTGGAATGAAACGATATGGAAAAAAAATTAAGCTTCCCCCAATGGACAAATCTATGGATTTTATTTATAAAATGGCAATCAGCATAATATCAAGGCAAATTCACATGCATGCCACTCTCTCTTAAACATTCCCAAAGGAAAGGAACACTTTTTAAACTTTAATTTTCAAGCTGCTTTCACTAGGATTTTATCCTCAAGGCACATGATATGATCTATCTCAGAGTCTAATTCATAGGGCCATATCTGGCAGAAGCTGTACGTACTTCTAATTCTAATTTTCAAGTGACTCAGACAAAGTAGGTGCTCAGTAAACATTTGTTGAATTGAACTGAATTCAAGCCTTTGCTTTGAATTATTCAAGCATTATGCCCTTCTGGGTAAATCACAAAGCAGGTTATATTCTGACTTCTGAAATGGACAGCATAGCACGTCTTGAACACAGAGCACAAAAGATGGTAGCAGGAGCAGAGATCCAGAGCTAGACGGGACTGAAAAAGCCATCTAGCTAAGCCCCTACATTTTACAGATAAGGAAACTGAGATAGGCATTGAGGAGACATTTATCCGATATTTGTTGACTGATTTAGAACCACTGGCTTTCAGTGACACTGGATCCAGTCCCTATCCTAGAATCCACAGTAAGCTATTTTAGTACATTTTAGATCCCTGAATTTTCTCTTTTCCTTCCCCAACCCCACTGCCAGTTCTTCATGACTACCAAACCAAAATGCTACCGGACGATTTTATCCAGAATCTAGCAGACATGGCCCATTACAGTCTTTCTGTCTGCCATTCACAAATTTACCTCTCATTTATTCACGAACTCTGAAAGACAGAGTTGAAAAGGACTTTTGAAGTTTGCTTCTTCCCTGAGGCCTGAAAATCCTCTAGAAAAGCCCTGGTCAAGGGCCATCTAGTCTCCACTGGATGGGGAATGCATAGCCCATGGTTATTCCAAACCTTGATGAAGAAGAGATCTTTTATGAGTTGAACATCAATGAGCTTAATTTCAAGAGTTCTCGCTCCCAGGTTTGCCTTTAAACTTTATCTTTAATGGCACTTGGAAAAGCCTTCTCTAGACTTTACAAGGGTGCTAGCACAAATAAGCAGAAGTTAAGAGATTTTCAATCATACCAACAGAGGTGCTGAGTGGTTTTCGCTTGCACTTTGGAAGTTCTCTCTCCTTAGATTCCTTCCCACCCTTTAGTCTTCCCTTCTTCTAATTAGGGTCATCATGCTCCAACCCCCTCCAACCCCCAATCCTAAGGTAGAAATGACCTTCTCTCCTCTCTACAAATATCACTCCTATCCCTTCCAGTGTAGCACAGGATCATTGGGATACAGCCTCCTGAGTTCTCCTGAACCTTTGAATAGCAGCATTCTTGTATCTCTTCTGCCCCTTTCCCTACCATACACCATGGGGTCTACACAGGTCGGCCATTACACTAATGCATTTCCAACATAAAGAATAGTTCCATTCCATGTTCTGCTCTCTAGTGGCTTCATTCTGGATCCCAGAATACTAGAGTAGGAAGCTGAGAATCTCACTGCATTCTCTCCTGGTCAGTTCACTGTAGTATTGTGCTCAGTTCTAGGTACTACAGTTTAAAGAAGACAATGATAATCTGAGTACAATCAGAGGAGGATAATTGAGATGGTAAAGATCACAGTATATGAGGCTCAATTCCAGAAATTGGAGAAAAGAGGTCTTAAGTGAGGCATGACAGTTGTATTCAAGAATCTGAAAAGCTGTCACGTGGGAGAGGAATGAGCTTTTTTCTGCTAAGCCCTAGAAGGAAAAACTAGGAACCGTGGGTAGAACCTCAGAGAAATAGATTTAAGTTTGATGGAAGTAAACAACAACAAACCTTCCTAAGGATTAGACATTTCTCAAAGGCTATCTTGGGAGGTAGTGAGTTCACCCTTACTAGATACATTCAATCAGAGGGGAGAGAACAGTTTGTTGAATATTTTGTGGGAAAGATTCATGTACAGGCATAGGTTGGGGTAGAGGATCACCGAGGTCCCTTCTTGTTGTGAGATTCTGTAAATCTCTGCTCTCCTATGACTCAGTTTCCTTTGACAAATAACTATCTTAAAACTTTTCCTTCAAATTTTAAAAAATATAATTTTTAAAGCTTCAATGGTAGAGGCAGTTTTTCCTATTCGCCCTGGAAAGGCAATGGATGGATACAAGGATTGTGGAACCCCAGATTCAAAACTGGAAAGAGCCTGAGAGATCATTTAGTCTAACACCATTTTAAAGAAAAGGAAACTGAGGCTTGAGGTTAAGGAACTTAATCAAGATCACGTAATTCTACTACTATGAAACCAGTAATATAACAGGTATACATCCTGAGCAAGTTTAATTACTAGATTACAGAGGCCTTTTGATTATTGTATGTGAATATTGTATATAATCACATATATGTAAAATGATATAGAAGTCATATCTCTTTATGAGAACAGTTGAATCAGACGAGACTAAAACACCCTTTGTCTGATTCACTCTGGCTCAGCTATACAACTGAGATGTTTGCAGAGACCAGGAAACAGGGAAATAGCAGGCTCATTGTTAATGCAGGCTGTCTTTAAAAAGGTTCTTTGTCCCCCAATTAAGGGATGCTACTCCCTATCCACTTTTTTTAACATGCAGGATACATCAGTAGAAATGGTGGTTTTAATGCTATCAAATGACAATATCTTTGCTTAATAGATTTACAAACTCCTATCACACACCATTTTATACATATCTTTTCCCTAATAGGCTTGTTTCTTTTCTATTCCTGTTGAGTTAGCTGACAGTGCCTCTAAGTCACAGCTCAGAAAATTTCAAGAAAATATGCCTCTGTGCAACACACAGTCCACAATACACCCATTTGGTACTTGATTGGATTTTGATTAGTCTTGTATGCACACAGGAGCCTCCTGACCTTCTTTATCACTTGCTGAACCAAGAGCCAAAGCTATACATTCTCTGGCTATAAAATATTTATTCTTGAGATGCATAGCAGAGTTGGTGCCACATGTGGATTCAGTCTGTTCTCTCCCAGGGCCCAAACTCCTCATCAAAATCCCCCTTTCTCTCAACCCTCCTCCTCACTAGCTCTGTGATGCTGGCAGAGGGAACACTAGTAATGATGCTGTCCTCCATCTCAGGACCCAACCATTTAGCACTTCCTCAGTTCTATTACTTCCATATATCCATGCCTGCTGCTTCCTTCATTTCAGTGGTTCAGGGTGGCTGGGCAGGGAATCAGGAAGACCTGCTTTCAAATTGGGGCTCAGATACTAACTAGATACTAACTAGGCTTTGGGCAAGCTGTTCGACCTCTCTGTATCTCAGTTTCCTCGTCTGTAAAATGGGGATAAAAACAACCCTCAAATCTCAGGGTTATTATTAGGGTCAAATAGTAAGATAATTTTATGTGAAGAATTTTGCAAACCTTAAAACTCTATAATGCTTCTTCCTCCTCCTCCTCCTCTTCCTCCTCCTCCTCATAGCTAGCTTGAGATGCAATCTTCTTCTGGGTATATGGAGCTTATAGTTAGGAAAGGGAAAAGAAAAATTACATTTTTCTTCTTCTCCCTCTCCAAAATATTCTGAAAGAGTACTGAATCAATTCAGAACTAGAAGAGAAAAGAGAAGGCGAGGGCCATGGTCTGGCTCTTCCTTATTCCTATACCCATTGAATCATTTGCTCTTATAATTTCAGAACCAGTGAAGGACTCTTGATTCTCTCAAAATAAAAGCCCTTTCATTCCAAGTCTCTTAGAAAAAGAAGAAAGAAAAGAACTAGAAATTAAAGGGATGGCCATGAATTGGGAAATGGCTAAACAATGTGTATGATTGTAATGGATACAGTTGTGCCATAAGAAATAACAATTAAGATCATAAAAACCTGGAAAGACTTATATGAAGTGATACAAAATGAAGTGAGCAGAACCAGGAGGATATTGTACACAGTAATAAACAATAAGGTATGATGATCAACCATGAATGACTTAACTATTTTAGACAAGGCAATGAGCCAGAACAATTCCAAGGGACTCATGATGAAAAAAGAATATCCACCATCACAGGAAGAACAGATGGAGTCCAAATACAGATTGAAACATATTCTTACCTGTACAAAAAAAATTTAGCAGTCCTTTTTGTAGAAGCAAAGAATTGGAAACTGAGGTGCTGCCCATCACTTTGGGAATGGATGAACAAATTGTGTTATATGGTTGTAATAGAATACTATCGCACCATCATAAATGATGAACGGGATGGGGTCAGAACAATTGGAAAGACATATGAATGGTCACAAAATGAAGTGAGAAGAACCAGAACACCATAATATGATGATCAAATGTGAAGGAGCAAACCATTATCAACAAAGCCATTTTCCAAAACAACCACAAAGAACTCATGATGAAAAATGCTATCCACAGTCAAAGAAGGAACTGTTGGAATCTGACTGAAGATCAAAGCATGCCATCTTCCATTATATTTCCTTCATGAGTTTTTTTATTGTATATGTTATAAGTCTTCTTTCACAACATGAGCAATACGGAAATATGTATTGCATGAAAGCATTAGCATAACTTACATCAGGCTGTTTACCACCTCAGGGAGCATGGAAGAGAGGATAAAGGAAGGAAGAGAGGAGATCTGAATCATAAAATGATAGAAAACAATTTTCAAAAATTGTTTTTACAGGCAATTAAATAAAGAAACATATCATTCTTCACTATATTTCCTCCATGAATTTTTCCCTAATATGAGTAATATGTCTTGTTTCATAACATGATGAATGGGAAAAATGTATTATATGATTATATATGTACAACCTATATAACATCACTATGTGATATTTTAATAATAATGCATTCTTGGGGAGGAGGAAGGGGAAAAAAGAATGAAAAATATTTTTGGACACAGATAACATAAGAATTTGTTTCTCTTGTGTAATAACTAAAAATGTGTTTGACAAATATAAGAATTAAAAAAAAATTATTGTGGTCACCATTTATAAAAAACAATTTACTTCTTAAGTCAAAATGACTGTTAGTAGCATTTATTTACAGCAAGGTAGAGATATTAAAGTGGGAAATATAGGAAAGAGGTAGAAAAAAATTGCCTAGCTACAAATACTCTAAATCCTAATCCTAGTACCTCCAGACTGTGAATGTGAATTCGAAAGCAAATCTCACCAGAACCCAAGGTCCTAATCATGAAGCCGAAATCCAAAGAGCCAGAAGATGCTGAAAAAGTGCTGAAAATGTTCAGCGCACCCAAGGCCAAGACCATCAAAAGTCTTCACCAGAGCTCACACTGAAGAGAGTGTCTCACCGAAGTGGGAAGAGAGAGAGAGAG
>NW_025399299.1:0-4052 GCF_016433145.1 Gracilinanus agilis
ACTGCCAATTAGCTGTGTGATTATGGAAAAGTCATTTCACTTCCTACTCCATTTCCTCATGACTGAAATGGGGATAACTCCCCAGTATACATACCTCATAGGGTTGTGATAGGGCTCAGTTGAGATATTGGCATGGAAAGTCCTTTACAAATCTTAAAGCCACATAAGAACTGAGCCCCTGTTAGGGTGACTGAAGGAGGCACTGGACATCTTCAAGTCAGTAGTACATTTTTATCTCTTTGATTCATATAGTTCTGGTAAATCAGTGTTATATATGCTGCCCCCCTCCCCCAGCCCCAGGTGGTAACTTTCTTACTGTTCTTGTTCTTAGGGCCATTGATTACCCTGGACACAAAGGCACTGACTGCTCAGAGGGGATGAGCAGAGCTTATGGGTAAATGTGCAAATCGACAGAGATGGGACATGGGACATGGGATTTGGGGAATAACAAGTAGGTTGGAATAGAGAGTAAATGAAGCAGAGTAATTAGAATCAGGGGGAGCTGGGTGGCTTAATGGATAGAGAGCCAGGCCTGGAGATGGGAGGTCCTGGGTTCAAATCTGGATTCAGACACTTCTTAGCTGCTTGACCCTGGGCAAGTCACTTAACCCCAATTATCTAATCCTTATCAGTGATACTTAGTATGGATTCTAAGACAGAAAGTAAGACTAAAAAAATTAGAATCAACTTGGAAAAACAGGTCGCAAAGGCTTCAGATGGCAAACTGTGCAGTTTGCGCTGTATCTTAGATATGATACAAAACCATTGAAGCTTCTTGAGTGTGGGAGTGATGGGGCTGGATCTGTGCTTTAGAAATATCGATTGGGGGCAGCTGGGTGGTTTAGTGATTGAGAGCCAAGTCTAGAGACAGTAGGTCCTGGGTTCAAATCTGGCCTTAGACACTTTCTAACTGTGTGACCCTGGGCAAGTCACTTAACCCCCATTGTCTAGCCCTTACCACTCTTCTGCCTTGGAACAATACCAATGGAATGGTAAGGGTTTAAAAAAAGGGAAAAAAAGAAATATTGATTGGGTAGCTATGTGGCCCATGGTTGGGGAAAAGGAGAGAGTAGAGAGAGGGAGGAAAAGGAGGAGATTATTGTAATAGTCTGGAGAGAAGTGATTGGGGTTGGAATTTGCCATCTAAATGGAGACAGGTGTGGAGACAGACTCAAAACAAATCTAGACACTAACTGGATGGGGGAGCTGAGGAAAAAGGAAGACTGGAGAATGAGTCCGAGATCATGAATCTGGCTGATGACAGATGATGGTTTCTTTAATGGAAATAGGACAGTCTGGAGGGCAGCTTGAGAGCAGAGGTGGAGGAGGGAGAAGGTAGTGAGCTCTGCTTTGGACATGCTGAATTTGACTTTCATAGAGAATCACCAGATGGTGATGACTGGCTGACAACTGGAGATGTGGATCTGGACCTCTGAGAAATGAAGACAAGTTGTGTGGAACTGGTAGAGTGATGATAACTGAGCCTAAGGGAGCAGATGAGATCAGAGAATTGTCAGTAAGCTTTTGAGTACCTATTGTGTGCTGAATGCCAGTCCCTGCTCTCTCTCTGTCTCTCTCCTTCTCTCTGTCTCTGTCTCTGTCTCTCTCCTTCTCTCTGTCTCTGTCTCTCTCTGTCTCTCTCCTTCTCTCTGTCTCTGTCTCTCTGTCTCTCTCTGTCTCTCTCCTTCTCTCTGTCTCTGTCTTTTTCTCTGTCTCTCTCCTTCTCTCTGTCTCTGTCTCTCTCCTTCTGTCTCTGTCTCTCTCTTTCTCTCTGTCTCTGTCTCTCTCTGTCTCTCTCCTTCTGTCTGTCTGTCTGTCTGTCTGTATCTGTCTCTGTCTCCCTCCTTCCCTCTCTCTGTCTCACTCGCTATCTCTCTGTCTCTGTCTCTGTCTTTCTCCCCCTCCCTCTATCCATCTATCCATCTATCCATCCATCTATCTATCTATCTATCTACCTATCTTCAGACAGCTATAAATAGACACACATATATTTTTATATATAATAAGTGGGTGATATCAACAGAGGGAAAGTTTTTTTTAAACCCTCCTATCTTCTGTTGTAGAATCAATACTGTATATTGGTTCCAAGGCAGAAGAGCAATTAGGGCTAGGCAGGGGGGATCAAGTGACTTGTCGGGGATTACTCAGCTAGGAAGTGTCTGAGGCCAGAGTTGAACCCAGGACCTCCCATCTCATAGCCTGGCTCTCCATCCACTGAGCCACCCAGCTGCCCCTGGAAGGAGAGAGAAAGGGTATATAAAGGAAGAAGAGAAGGGGCTGGATCTGAAACTTGTAGACTATTCACAGTCAGAGAGTGGCAGAGGGACGAGGATCCAGGAAAGGAAACTGAGTAGGAACCATCATACAGAGAGAAGAAAAACCAAGAGACAGTGGGGTCATAAAACCCCAGAAAAGAAAGAGAGAGACAGGGTCTAGGAAGAGAGGGTGCAAAGGATGCAGAGCAGTAAAGGAAGATGAATACTGAGAAAGACCATTGGATTTTGCAATTAAGAGATCATCCAGGGCAGCTGGGTGGCTCAGTGGATAGAGCCAGTCCTAGAGATGGGAGGTCCGGGGTTCAAATGTGGCCTCAGATACTTCCTAGCTGTGTGACCCTGGGCAAGTCATTTAACTCCTGTTGCCTAGTCCTTATGAATCTTTCTTGGAACAGACACACTATAGAGTCTAAGACAGAAAGTAAGGGTTTAAAAAAAAAAGTTAAACGATGATCAGACTTTCTCTTCTTTTTTCCCTCTTTTATTTTTTATTTTACTTTCTTTTTTTTTTTTTTTTACATTTTTAAACCCTTAACTTCCGTGTTTTGGCTCCTAGGTGGAAGAGTGGTAAGGGTGGACAATGGAGGGGTCAAGTGACTTGCCCCCCATTAAAGAGAGAAAGAGACAGAGAGATAGATCATCTATAGCCTTGAGGAGAACAATGTCAGGGGAAAGGGAGGGTGAAAAGGTGCGGCGAAGTCAGTAGGAGGTGAGGAAGGGAGGAAGTGATCTTTGCCCAAATCTGACCATGTGATGCTTCCCCTCATTCAAATCCAGGGGCTCTTCATTGCTCCTAGATCAAATTTGTTTGCTTTGCAGACCTTTCCTGATAACGGCCCCCGGCGTCACAGAGCACGCTAGGATTCTGGGATCAGCCAAACTGTTCTCTCTGTTTCCGACACTCTCTGTGTCTTTGTGTTAATGATCTCCTTTGCTTGGAATGCGCTCCTTTTCCCACAGAAACCTCAGCCCCTCTGAGCCTCCTCCAAGACGCAGCCCGGGCTGTCTTCTGCACGGAGCCTTTTTAAATCCTCCCGTCCTCCCCAATTCCCTTCTGTCCTCCCCAGTTCCCTGGTGTCTGCTCTCTCTCTATTTATTCTCTCTGTTTAGATACACACTTGTTTTCCTGTTAGAGTTTGTTAGCTAATGAGTATTTACTGCGTGTCAGGCACTTTGCTAAGTGCTGGGGATACAAAGGAAGGCAAAAAACACTTCCTGCCCTCAAGTTCACAGTCTAATGAGGGGGGATCCGTGCAAAATAGATAAATGGAGGTTTTCTCAGCACTAGACTAGCGGGCACCTGGGGGATGGGAGGGACGGAGGGAGGCGGATTCAGAAAAGTCTCCCTGCAGAAGGTGTGGTTTGAGCGGAATTTCAAAGGAAGCCCGGAGGCAGAGAGGAAGAGGGAGAACATCCTAGGCAGGAGGGACAGACAGTGTAGACATGGAAGTGTGAGGTGGGATGCTAGCCTAGAGTTTGAGGAACAGTGATGAGGTCAATGCACCTGGCTTGTAGCATGTCTAAGCTTGAGGCCGGGCTCCCTGGATGCTCTGTGTACTGGTGGGAGAAAGTACCATGGCCCTTTTATTTGAGGGGGAAGGCTTTGTACCAAATGTTTTTACTATTTTTACTATTTACCGTTATTTAGTATTAGTAGTAAATAGAATAAATGTTAACATCATTTATTATTATTAGGAAACATAAATATTATATTTACGTATAATATATAAAATATTAATATTATTTATTAGTAGTAAATATAAATAGTATTTACTA
>NW_025399300.1:0-2264 GCF_016433145.1 Gracilinanus agilis
TATATATATATATATATATATTTGTTGGAAAGAACACCTCATGTTTATAAGGAGAATGGTTAATACCGATTGTTTTTATGATATCATCGCACTAAAACGCTTTGAGAAAATTGTGTATTTCTATGGATTATTTAAACTAAGTATACAGTAGGAGCTATAGAATATCTTGAACTTAAGGTAATTTTCCCCTGGGATATACAACCCTGAGAATAAGATTTGGGTAGAGTAGCATAAAGGGGATGCTCCATTAGGATGACAATTTGGACGTCATCAAAGTGAAGAGTAGATTAAACAAACTAATGGTAGAAGAGGCCAATCAGGAGGCTTTTTCTAGAATTGAGATTCACTGGTTTGCCTTTTGCCTTTTTAGTAAGGAAAAACACTTTGATAATCTAATCAAGAGTTATATCAAAACCATAGTGGAAGTGCTGTTGAGAAGTTATCATTTCTTATGAAATATGACCGACAAGCTCTAAGTTTGGCAAACATCAGTAGTAAAAATATGTCATCTGAAGAATCAGCCTGACTTGGTATGATGCCAAAAAAAATCTCATTTAATCCAGAAGAGCAGACAGGCTTGGACCCAGTATATTGAAAGCCCTTTGGAATTTCTGTTGTCAAGGCTGATATTTCTCCAGGGGTGAGGTGCATAGTTGACATTCAGGGACAGTATCCAGGAAACGACAGCTCCAGTGGCAGCCTCTCTCCCTGAGCTGAGAGCAACTATTGTCCAGATCCTGTGTGCTCCTGGAGCAGAATGCTGATAGAATTGGATATGAGATGCTCTCTGAAGCCATTGTGTTAGATAATGTGGTCAAAATAAGGGAAGAGTGAAGGGTGTGCTCTGAGAGGCTTCCCAAATTGGTTCTCTCTGACCTAACCTTTCTTCTAAACAGCAGGAGGAGGTTCTAATTAGACATTTTTGTTCCTGAGATGAGGATCACAAACTGCCTGAGAGAAGGGGCATTAAGAGCTCCTCCCTTGAGAAGGATGCGGTGAGGTAATTTCCCCCTGGCAGGAGGAGAAGGACCTGTGTGAGGGTGCAGAAATCAAAGCAAGGTGGACAATGAGTTCACTCCAGGTCATCCTTTAGCTTCCAATTTTAACTAATTATTTTTTCTAATTACTCATTAAGTTCCTTGGCTTCTTATCTGTTGAAGGACTACAAATGCTATGACAGTCTTCTAAATACAGTGCCCTGGGACAAAGTCTCATTTGCCCTTTCCTGGTTCTGGTTCTAGACTAGAATTACGAATGAGGAGAAACCTTAGGGTAGGAAAGTTATAACTTCATGATAGATTCTGCAAGGGATAAGTTATGGTTATAGCCTATTGATAAATATTTAGACTGATGATAATTATAATAATAATTCACAATTAATAATACTTTAAGGTCTATAAAACACCTACTTCATAATAACCACATGAGCTAAGTAGTGCACGAATTACTATTTCTATTTTTTAGAATTAAATGAGGCTTTGAAAGATGAAGTGACTTGCCCATGATCAGCTAATATAGTGTCTAAGAAGAGAATTGAATCTGTTTCCTGTCTCCAGGTGTAGCATTATTTTCTTTGTTCTTTGCCTCTGATAGAGCTAAAAGGGATGTCCAATCCCTTTTACAAATGAAAATGAAGACCAAGGAGAGTGAAATGAGTGAGTTAGGGTCACTCAGAACTAGAACCCAGGTCTCCTCATTCCCAATCCAGTGCTATTTCCACTACTCCAAGCTACCTTTTAAACAGGGTTAACCACAGATCCAGGTAGAAGCCCCTTAAAACAGAAACAAACTGAGAAAGAGAGAGAAAAAGAAATTTAAGTTGTGTGAGGGTTATTGTTTGTTCTTGAGCCCTCTTTCTCTGCACTGTTGAAAGGAATTTATAACCACACCAATGTAACTATCAATAATATGTAAATAAGTCTTGACTGACCACACATGTTAAAACCAGTGGAAATGCGAGTTAGCTGGGAAGGGGGGGTTGAGGGGGTGAAGGGTAAAGTAAAAACATGAATTATGTAACCATGGAAAATTTTTCTAAAAATAAAAAAAATTTTAAAAAGAAAGGAATTTATAGCCCAGTATGTCAGGATGCCCCCAACATAGAAAATTGGCTGAAAAACGGGAAGGAAATGAATATTCTTCAGCTTGTATTCTTCATCACTTTAAATTTGTCTATTTGGTATAAAAGCAAAAGAAATTAAAATCAGAGGAAGAGAATGATATATAGTTCAGCCCTGCCATATATCAGTCATTTTATATATATA
>NW_025399301.1:0-9223 GCF_016433145.1 Gracilinanus agilis
AGGAGTCTATAGGTCGAGGAGGAGAGTGGGGCCATTCTGGGGGCCCAGAGATTCCTGATCCCTAGCTCCTGCTTAGAGATTCCTCTGGGCTGCCCTCAGCCCCAGCCTTCCATGAGGATCCCTGAGCTCTGCCTTCCTGCGCCCAGGCACCCTCGGGAGCCAAAGCCCTTTCCTGGCCCTTGGGTTGATTCCCATCAGGGCCCAAGCCTTGGCCTCCCTAGCTCCACTTCCCTTTAGGGATTCCCAGCCTCAGCTGTGCCAGAGGGTCCCAGGCATCCTCCCCAGCTCCTAGGAAGACCCCAGCACCCCTTCCTCTTGTTTCTCCAGGCCCAGCCTCACCAGGAAACACTTGACTCTCCCCAGGGTCCTGCCCTCTTTGCCAGGAGCTCTGCTGAACTGTGAGCCTTCCCAGCCTCTCCCTGGGCTCCCCTTCCCCATGCTTCCTGCTCCCCTTATGGCAGAGCCCTCAGGCCCCTTCCCTGCCAGGGGGGTTTGGGCTCTGCCTGGGCCCCTCCCATGGGGGATCCCAAGGCCCTGTTGCCTTTTGGGGGTCTGGGAGGATGGGAGAAGAGGAGAAACAGAGGGAGGGGCCCATCTGCCCCTTCACACCCTCTTCTCTTCCCAAGCTGCCCCCCACACCCTCTGCTGATAGCAGGCTCTCCTCTGAGGGCAGGCCTGGCCCTGGGTGACTCCTGGGGCCCCTCACCCCATGTACATCCCTGTGGGGCAGCCTCGGGCCTGGGAAGAGAAGTGTAAACCTCTGCCCTCTGGGTCCCTTCTCCCTCCCCAGCTCAGTGCAGAGGCCCAGGGCCTAGCCCAGGAGGGATGGGGCTGAGCTAAATCCGTAGCAGGGAGGGAGATCAGGGCAGCCATTGGCCCAGAGAGGGAGCCCCAAGGCAGGAGTAAAATGGGATTTTCTCTACACTGGGGTAAAAGGGGAGGGAAGGTCCTGGGAGGGGGCTCCAGGCCAGCTCCTGCTGCTCAGAAGGGCAGAGAAGTCAGACATTCCCTGGGCCAAGGGAGGCCTGTTGGGAAGAGCTCTGGCTGGAGCTCCATTCAGGGGTCCAGAAAGTTGGGGGGAAAGTGTGAGGGGGAGAAAGGAGCCTAAGTGGGGAGATGTAAAAAGGAATTCTTTATTCCTTTTCTTATTTAATGGGGAACCTGGGGGGCCTCTTACCCTAGAGATGTGTAGGGATTAACCAGCTCACAGTGACAGGAAGTAGAATCCTTAGAGGCAGGGAAAAGGAACCATACAGACAGGAAGTGAGGTAGAAAAAGTGTAGAAAACAGAGCCAGTGGCAGTTGGTCTGTCAGTTGCTGACAATTAGGGCCAGCAGTTGGGAAGTTTGCTGCTGGGTTTGTAAGAGGGAGATTTTAGGTATTTTATAAATATATATTTAAAGTGTGGCCGCCAGGAATCAACAATTCAGATTGATTCCATAATTAAAATAGACCCAAGTCAGGATAGGGTTTAGGGTAGTTTATTTACAATTAGGAAGGTAAAAGGTAGGGTAATCCAGGCCTGGAGAGTCCTGGACGGAGAGAGGGTTAAAAGGCTAATTAAACTAGGCTACAAGCCACAAGAACTTAGAAATCAGAGAGGCTATAAGCCTACTAAGGCAGAGTTTGGAAACGCCAAGGTAGACCAAGGAAGTCAGCCTAACTTACCCACATGACAATTCAGAGTAGAAGCAGTCTGAGGTCTCAGCCAAGCACCTTCAGCACCAAGTTCAAAGCCGGAACTCCCTCAACAGGAAGTAATCAACATATTTGAAGAGATAGTGTCTCTTGTCACTTCCTGTGGGCCCACCTCTAATTCAAGTGGACAAATGGCTTCCTTTACACTGATTTGGACTGCCCTTTGGGCAGTCCCTTGTTCTTGATTTGTTACTTATTGTCACGTGTGATTAACTCATCTCCCCTCCCTACTAAGGGAGGTGGGGATGATATAATCTAGATGCCTAGGGTAAGTAGAGTTTTGACTATGAATGGGCTAGAGCTAATTCCATTTACACAGTGTTGGGTTGGCAGTTAGGTGCTGGAATATAAAGGTGGGCCTGAGGTTCCTGAGAGGGCTTTTTGGCTTTGGCTTTTAGAATGCTTTTGGGGCTTTGGGTTTGGGATTGGGCTGTTAGGTTTTTTTTTCCTTGAACTTTTTGGAAGTTGGATAATCTTCATTGACAGACCTAATTCCGGTTAGATTAAACACTGATTGAGTTGCTTTTGATTGGGCTGGAACTTTGTAGGGGGGTTATTAGTAATAGTTATAGGCATTTATAGGTAGATACAGGCAGTTATAGATAGTTATAGGATAACTAGTATAGACATTAGGAAATTCTCTCTACCTCTTTCCCATGTTTCTCTCCTTTACAATACTTATTTTACTATATTCTTTTACTATCTCTATTTTAATTAAACTAAATTGTCAATTGTTAAAAGTTGCTAGAAGTTTTCTTTCCTCTGGCTTAAAGGGATAATATTAATTTACAACTCTACTATATTCTCATTAAAACTTAAATGATTAAAACCTGTTCTCTTTAATTTGTCAAAACACCTAGTTTAACCCTTACAGAGATACGGGAGGGAAAAAATGGAGGAGCTTCACTGGAAGGATTCACTAGGGCTATTTTGCTACCTATATAGGGAGCCTGGAGTCCCAGGGATGGCCTTTGAGAGGAACATACTCCCAGCCCAGGTGAGTGCATTCCAGCCCCAGATGGGAGCCCCATCACCCAGGGAGGCCCTTCCCTGGCTCTGACACAAGATGGACTGGGAAGCTGCTCCCTCCTTCCTGCTGGGCCATTTCTATCCCCACATGCAAGTGTAAAGGGTAAAATTTTGGTTGGACTGAATATTTAATAGGGTGGTTGCCAGGATTTTAATTAATTCCAAATAATCTTTTAGCTATTTTATTTATAAAATAGAGGGAAAGAGTGGAAGAATTTCAGAAAGAGGATAGAGTAAGAGATCTAGCTTAACAAGCTAGACTGTGTGCTCAAGCCCTGGCTTACTCCAGCAGGGCTCCAGTAGCCCCAGCTGGAGGGCCTAAGGGTCAATCAAAAAGGGTTTTTAGCCACAAGGCCTCCTCCAGATGAGAGGCCCCTCTGGAGGCTAGTACTTCCAGGAAAACTAAGGAAGGGAGTCAGCCTTTTCACTCACCCACGTGGTAGTTCTAAGGAGAAATATAAAGCAGCCCAAGGTCCTCAGGCAGAGCCCCTCCAGGGTCAAGGAAAAGGAGAGAACTTCCCAGGAAGTTCTTGCAATTTATAAAGCCCATTCTTTTGTCACTTCCTGAGCCTTCCTCCCATTTTACATGTACCAATTACAACTAAAGTTTTGCTTAGGACTGCCTAGGGGGCAGTCAGGTGATTCTGATTCATTACCCACTATCACACACGTGGGTCACGGACCTCCCCCACTTGTGTAAGTGGGGTGTGTAAACTTTTGGTGATTAAATCTAAAAATGGGCAAGGGAGAGTTAATCCCATCTTTACACAAAGCAGAAGGAACAGCACTTACTGGCTCTCTTCTCAACTTTGGGAGTGATTCCTGGGCCCTTGGGCAGCTTAGACCCCAAGAGCTCCCCCAAGGTGCTGCCTCCCATGTTGGATTTCATCCTGGGTATAACTGAGTGCTGAGGATGACCATTGACTCCTTCACTGTCTAGGGATCGTGTCTTTGCTCTCTCTGTTTGCCTGGCAACACTTGTACCCTCTTCCTCTGCTTCTTTTCACCTGTTCCCTCTTGAGTCTGGCCTGGAGCAGAGCCCGATGGTGTCCCTTGGTCTGTACCATCCTCAGGGCAGACATTGTCCCCTGGTGCTGCTCCCTGGCTTCTGCCTCAAGGCTTCCTGGGTCTCTCTGGCTCTTTCCTCCCTCCCACTTCTTGTCCAAGTCAAGCAGTCTGGAGGAACACCTTGGGGTGTGCCTGGCACAAAGGAAGGGAGAAGCCATCGGCCACCCCCCAGTCTGACTGAGGAGACCCCTCAGTAGCCATGTTCAAAAGAGCTCTGGGTGGGCGGGATGGAGGGAGGTATTGTGGGAGGGAAGCTCTCAGGGTTCTGGGAGATCATTGGTTCTCAAGAGGAGGATTTAGTTAGGACTAAAAGGAAGCTCCAAAGTCAGAGGCAGGAGGGAGAGCCTTCCCTGCAGGGAGACAAGCATTCCCTGGAAAGGCCCAGAATCAGATCATGGGAAGTCTTGGCCAAGGATCAGAGAGGAGGTCAGTGTCCCTGGATCAGAGGAGGAGGAGGAGGGAGGTGTGAGGGGAGAGGAAGGGGCTGGAAGGTCAGTATATGCCAGTGGAGCTTCTTGTAGGAATGGTCAGGATCCTTGTCAGGGACAGCCAGAATCAGGCAGCTGGGGATGCCCCCCAAGAACTCCCCTGTGGCTTTTGCATCCACTCCAGATTGTGAACCCCCCCCCACAACTGCTCTTCTGCTGCTGAGCTCCCTACCCAGAGAGAGTCCGAGGAGTTTGGGGGGAGCCCAGGAAGGGCCTCACAAGAAATGGGGCCTTTTTCCCAGAAGAGGAGCTCTGAGTGTTCTTGAGCAGAGTTGTTTGTACCAGAGCCAGCAGCTGGCTACATGCCTTCTCTGTTCAGTAGAATTCCTCAGTGGTCTAGTCCTTCCCTTGTTGGACAAGCTAGAGAGAAAGGGGGTGAGTTTCTGGAAGGCCTGGGACTGTTCTTTGTAAATAGGGATAGGGAGGTCTTGAGGGAGATATCCTGGCCTTGTCCCAAAGGCATCCAGCTCAGTGGCAAAGAATGGGATATCGACAGCCTGGAGTGCTTTATGTTCTCCTAAAAATCTGCTTTCAGCAATCAGTGGTAATAACCCTCTGGGGTAAATGTTCTTATTCTCATCATTTCACAGTTGGGGAAACTGAGGCAAGCAGAGGTTAAGTTTCTGTGCGGAAGTTTTTCTGTTTTAAGTAATCAGACTTTTCAAATTTTTTTTGGTAATTGCCTCTATATCAAGTTCAGCTAAGCATTTGTGTCCTTGAAGTGCAAAGTAAAACATATCTGAGGCACCCTCTCATGCCTCTCATTTTGGCCATTGTGCCAGAAAAAGAAACTGATCACTTCGGAGATGTGTGAAAGCTGGGACACTCATGAACTGTTGGTGGTGTTGTCATCCATTGATTGACCATTTGGGAGGCCATTTGGAATTCTACTCAAGAGGCTTTCAAACTGTGCACACCCTTTACCTAGGAATGTATATGAGAGAGATCTCCCAACAGTGGGAAAGAACCTATTTATACACAGATATTTATATAGCAGATCTTTTTTTGTGATAGCAGAGAATTGAAAATGGAGGGACCTTCATTAATTGGGCAGTGGCTGAACAAGTTGTGATGTGTGATTATAGTGTAACCCTGTTGGGCTATAAGGATTAACAGGCAGGGTCATTTCAGAGAAACCTGGGAAGGCTTCAATGAACTGATGCAAAGTTTGAGCAGAACCAGGAAAACACTTTTATAGGATAATAGCAACACTGTGTGGTCAGAAGCTGTGAACAACTCGGCTGTTCTCAGCAATTCAGTATTGTAAGACAATCTCAAAGGACTCGTGATGAGGAAAACCATCTGCTTCCAGAGAAAGAACTGATGGACTCTGAATTCAGACGAAAGCTTGTTTCCCTTTTTTCCTTACTTTTGTTTTCTTTGGTTTGTGATTTCTTCCACAAAATGAGAAATAAAGAAAAATACTTTATGTGATTGCTCAGGTAAAGTCTAGATCGCTCTCTTAGGGAGGGGGAATGGAGGGAGAGAGACTATTTGGAACTCAAATTTTAAAAAAGGAATGTTAGAAAATGTTTTTGCCTGTAATTGGGGAGAAAATAAAATATTATTCTCCATATGTCTCCCTGCAGCTGTGAGATGTGTCTGAGCTATCTCTCTCCTACCTTCTGATAGTGTGATCTTTAATATTAAGCTCACATTTCCTTAAATCATGTCTAGTAGAGTATGGTGTAGGCTTATGCTCTGAGCTTCATTTTCTTCCAGGCTGCATTCCAGTTTTCTTAGCAGTTTTTATCAAATAAGGAATTTTCTCCCAAATTGCTTGTTTGCCACTTGACAGGAGGTATTCCCTTTAATCTGTTCCATTGTTTTATTTCCTTATTATCTACCAGTATCCCAGGTTTAGGATGACTACTGACTAGTGATCTGGTCTGAGTTCTGGTAGTGCTGTTCCCCAGTTATCCTGGCTTCTTTTCATCATTTTCTATGGTATGGTTGATCTTTTGTTTTTCCCAAATGAATTTTGATTAGATTTTATCCTGCCCATCAAATATCCCCTTCCTCATGGCATGAGGGGCGAAATTACATTTTTTTTGCCTTTATTATATTTTGGATTTGATACTCTTAAGAATTCTGTTCAATCTGAAGCCACTTCTGAGAAGTTTCTTTAGGGAAATTTGTGTGGACTAAAGTGTGGAGCTTTCCCTCTCTGAGGAGAGATACCGAGGCTGATATGGCTGCTGTTTACAGAAAATCTCTGTTCTCAGGATTCCCATGAAGCATGATCTCAGCATTTCCTGTAGGGTGTGTGAAGAAACTGGGACTGCCCAACCCTGTGCCATCTACTCAGCTGATTCCCTCTTGGGAAGGAAGGCAGGGCTTTGGGGCAGTGAGGGGTGAATTGTGGAAACATTCTTCATCTTGTCACTCAGAGCTGGAGCTGGCTCAGTTTCCTTCTGTTCAGTTGTGTGCCTGGTCAAATTCTGTCTAGAGAGGAAAGTTTATTCAATTGGGAGAATTGGGAGAAAGCCTCGTTATGTTATTTGAACCTCTTCCTACATGCCTGGGAAACTGGACTGCCTGTACCTGCTGTTTAGTTAACCTCAGCTAAGGCCTGAGCTTAGGTTGACCAGAAGCACAGTGAGATTCAGAGACTGATGGAAGGATTTTCCTCCTAATTGTAAGTCTCAAGCATTCAGCGGGTGTTATCTGTAAACTGGGTCTCTGTTGATCAATCAGTTATTGCTTCTTCGTTCTTTTGATTGTTTACAGACATTGGGAAGGAGTGGAACCCCTTTTCAGGGAACTACTTCTGTCCCTCTTCCTCATCCCAACTTGGCAAGTCTCTAATTTTTTCTCCAATTAGAAAGCAGATGACCCATCATTGGATTGTTTCCTTTGCATTCATTGGTCTTATTTCATTCATCTCTTTTAAGGTAGATAAATTGCCGATTTCTTTTCCCCCTGATTTCTATGTCCAGTCCTAAGCCCAGGAAAGGGTCTGGTCCTTATTAGTCAGGTAGTCGGCATTCATTGCTTTAATAAATTGATGTGCTCAGAAGAGCAGAGCTTTGAGTCCTCAGGCATTTCATCTGTCACTAGTCACATTTAACCTCTTTATTTTCTCTACATTTGCCTGGAAATCTGCTCCCTGGGTCAAAGCTATCCCAGTCCTCCAAGTGCCAAACTGGACACCCCTATCCCACCTCAGGATGAGTAGACTGCAGGTACCAAGTCTATCTGGCCTCAGTGTGAGTCCTCATCTCCCTTTACCAATGAGAACATTCATCAGTGGAACCCCCTTCCAAGTCAAGGTTCGGCCTCCATCCTTCTTCTCAGGCTTTGCCTTCTCCCCTCTATACTCTTCTTTTTCTGAGACAATAGAGACTACCTCCTCAGTCCTCCTTCTCTCAGTCTTGTCTGCAGCCTTTGATGCTTTTGGCCTACTCTCTCTTCTTCGATATATCCTTCTCTTTAGGCTTTTAGGACATGGCTCTCTCTCTCTCTCTCTTGGTTTAGCTCCTACCTCTCTGACCTCTGATTCTCTTGTCTTCTCTGCTGGCTCCTCCTCTAAATCTTGTATCAGCGGGGTTAGGGTGAAGGAGTTCCTCCAGCACTGTCTTTGGCCCTCTACTCTCCTCCCTCTGGGCTTCTTTACTTGGTGATGTCATCAGCTACTAGGGATACAAGCACTATCTCTGCTGATGAGTCTGAGATCTGCATTTTCTGCTCTAATCTCTGTGCTAACCTCCAGTCTTTCATCTCAAATTTCCTTACAGGGATTTCACTCTAGGTGACCAGTAGATGTCTTGAGCTCAGTGTGTCCCAAACCCATTGTTCTCTCTCACCTAGACAGAACCCCCACCTTCTCTATAACTATATCTTCCTCATCCCTCGGGTTCAAAACTGTAAAGTTGAAATAGATTTTGTACCCCTTTAAAACTACATTAACCAAACTCGCTTTCACCATGCCCATAATTCCTTAAGCCTTTTCCTATTGGTTGTGGGTTTCATGGGCTGTTTTTGATATGGTTGTTGGGGGCTTGGTGACGGGGCTTTTTGGAGAGGAGGCGGTGTGGTAAGGATGAGTTGGGACTCTTTCCCTGCCCTTTTAATAAAATCCTTATAAATATCATACTTTGGAGGCATTGGATATTAATTTTAAAACTTACAGTTGGTGACCACAAAGAGATCCTCGGATTCCCTGTGAAAATAGTTCCCAGCTGCACCCTCCCCCAGAGGCGGAGCTTTCTGCCGTTTTTTTTAAAAACCTTTGCTGAGCTGCTGCCTCTGCTTTTTTCCCCAGTGCATTTTCCCTCCCAGGCGTCCTTCACATACCTTCCCCACCTGCTCCACCCTTGTGCTGGGTCCTCAGCCTACTGCCACCTCCCGGCTCCTTCCAAACTCTTTTCCCCCTCCCTTAACTGCCTGACCAGGCAAGGTTTTAAAGCCTCAGGCTGCTTTCAGACCCAAGCTGCAGCAAGCACCAGCCTTAAGCTGCTTTATTTACTATTGTGGTTTCCTGCCACTACGCAACCTTTTTGAGACCATCCAGCTAGCCTGCCTACTACTCCTGTGACTGGTAAGCTTTAAAGCACCCCGAAGCCCCTAGCCCCTGCGCGAGAAAGAGCCTTTTAACCTTGCAAAAACCCCTAACCTCTGCTGGGATTTTTGCCTTGGTGTGGGGAGGTCCTTTTTTCATCCACCTCAGCCTGCTTTCTAGCTTCTTTGACCAACTGGGGTTTAAAAAAGCAAGGTAACTGTTTCAACTTCCAGTTTCTGACTGTGAAGGCATTAGAGCGAATCTGCCCTGGTTTGTAGCCATATCCTCCATTTTGGTTTCTGGCAAACACAGTCACACCCCTTGCCACCCTTACCCTTCTCTGCTGTAGTGTGACCACTTAGCCACCAGAGGTAAATAGAGAGCAAAAAAAAAAGAATATTTTTTTCCCCTTTTTTCTGTTTCTTCCCCCTTCTTCCTG
>NW_025399302.1:0-5636 GCF_016433145.1 Gracilinanus agilis
AAAGGGGGTGGCCGGGGGCGGGGAGGAAGCGCGGCTCTCCCTGGACTCTCTCCGGGGACCCTGGCCCTTTCCTGGCCACAAACAGGCCTTTCCGGTCCTCAGGCACCAGCCAGCGTGTGTCCATGTTTGGGGGGCAGAAACATGGCCCCCAGACTGCCCGGGGGCCGGGGGAGGAGGGGCTCAAGCTTCCCAGGAGGCCTTTGGCCTGCCGCCTCCAGGACATCTGCTGTGGAAGGAGGGCACTGTGAGTGTCAGGGCCAGGTGGCCAACTGGCAGGCCGCAGCCCAGTCCTCCCCATTGGCTCAGTGGTCCACTCGCCCCATCTTCTCTCACTCACCAGAAGGCCTGTAGCCCCGGGCTAGTTTAGTGGAGACCCTGGGCCCACCGGCCAGCTCCAGGCCAGCCTCTGGGGCTCCACCACCAGAAGCTGCAGACATATTCCTGAGGAGGGAGGGAATTCCTGCTCCCACTAAAGAAACGCCCCGTCAGAGCCTCCCCCGGACCCCAGCACGTCCCCTAGAAGCCCTCAAAGTGGGGGAGCTCGGCTCCCTTCCCCAGGCTGGCCACCCCTGGGCAGCCACAGCTCTTCCCAGAGCCGGAGAGAGACAGCGTGCGAGCCGAGGCCTCGCCAGACGACGCTGGCAATGACAGGGCAGCCCATCCCTGGGTCGGCTTTACTGCGAAGGGAGCAGGCCGCCGCTACCTGTCAGCTCTCCAGGGAGCTTTCATAGACAGCTCGCTTGAGGCACCCACGCGGCAGCATGGGGGGCAGCTGCTCTGGCCCACGCGGTACCGCAGGTTCCTAGGCGAGGAGGCTGAGGTTCCACGTGGTCGAGAGGCCGCCCTTTCTCCTGTGCCGGGCAGGAAGAAGGCTCAAGGCTCCAGGAAGGCCGGGAGTCCAGGGCGTGGAGAGGATCGGCCCATCCGGCCCAGGCCTTTGAACTGGCGGAACCCTCCACGGCCGAGTCCCACTTGGCGTGTGGCTCGGACTCTCCCAGGTCCTTTCTTTCCCTACCTCTCCAATGAGGCCGCCTCCTCTGGGCATGAGGGGTGGGGAAGGGCGACTTTTCCCAGAGTCCATGCTCATGCCCTGCCTCCTCCCTCCTTGCTAGGCAGCCATGCCCATCTCGGTCCCCGTGCTGCTCTTCGTCCTGCTCCTGGCAGATGGGACGAGTGCCTTCCGGATCTGCGCCTTCAATGCTCAGCGGTTGTCGGTCACCAAGGTGGCGAAGGTCCGCATCATGGACTCTCTGGTCAGGGTGAGAACAACAGAAGAGGCCGAGACCCAAGAGAGGGGACTCGGCCAAGGTCACCTCACTTCCGGGCCCAGTTCGGCCCCCGATAGCTAGGTAACTTCTCTAGGCCTCGGCTTCCCCCACTCTCGAGGGCTGGGATGGCCTCTAAGATCCCTTCCATCTCTCACAAGCTACGTAGGCTGTCCACGTCCTGGGCGCTGGGTCGAGGCGCCACTTTGACTCACAGTAGTGCCAGGTTCTGAGTGGGCACTCAGAGAGACAAATGGGGGCCGAGGCATGACTTTGGGATGACAGACCGGGTCGAGGGTGGTGCGGCTTCCCCGATCCCAATGGGCAGTGACCCGTCGCTGTGCCCGACAGATCCTGGCTCGGTGTGACATCACGGTGTTGCAGGAGGTGGTGGATACCTCGGGCGATGCCATTCCTTTGCTGCTCAGGGACCTCAACAGGTATGGAGGGAGGGCAGCCACTGCAGGGAGCTTGGGGCGAACCTCTGACTCCGCTCTTCCCCATCAGGTTTGATGACTCGGGCCCCTATAGCTTCCTGAGTAGTCCTCTGTTGGGCCGCAGCACCTACATGGAGAAATACGTTTATGTGTACCGGTGAGTGCCACGTCGCCAGCCTCACGCTCCCTTGAGGACTTCGCAGGCTGGGCAGATTGGGTTGGGGGAGGCCTCAGATCCCAGGACAAGCCCCTCTGGGGGCTGGAGGAGACAAAGGCCCGGGGGCACTGCAAGGCTACTTACCCCTGGGGAAGGCAGCAAGGCCAGGGAATAACCCAGCTGGGGCTCAGCCCCTGGGAGGAAGTTGGCAGCTTTAACTCACTCTTCTTGCTGACCTGGTGCAAAGCTCAGCTGTTTAGGTCTGCAGGCTCAAAGTGCTGTCAGTAACCTCCAAATTGTGTCATCCTGGAGCAAAGCTCCCATTGCCCTGTTCTAGTCCCCGCTCTGTTCTCACTTACCTCCCATCCCTTTTCTGGCCCCTCCCTGGTCTCTCTTGCCCTAGGAAGTGTCTTTAAACCCCTTTTGGTAGGGAAGGTAGGATTCACATGCCACCCCCGGAAAATAGGCCTTTCCTTCCCTCCTTAGCCTTGAGCCAATTCTGTGCTGCCCTCGCTGTCTCTAAAGCACGGATGGGTGAGGCATTAAGGAAAAGCCCAGTGTGCAGCGATCCCCTCGAGAGGCCGATTCCCACCAATCCCCAAGAAGTTCCCCTCAGTCAAAGCCGCCTCTTCGATTCAGAGCCAGCTCGTTGCCCGTCGGCAGTGTCCAAGATGCACACGCACACACGTGTACTTATATATTCATATGTGTAGACATCCACGCCCATAGCTTCACATTACTGGACTATTCTGTGTGATGGCCATCCAACCGCATGACCTAGGTTGGGCTTTAAGTCCTCTTGACACAGGAATGGGGAATGCCAGGTTGAATTCTCTCCCATGAATGCAGAGCTCGGGGCTCTGCCCTGGTTCCTAGGTTTGACTCGGACACACGCTGGGAGGTCCTTTGGGATCGAGAGAGCCTTTAGGTCGCCATATCAGTTGAATGTGTTCGTATCAAGCAGTCACCTTCCAGTCCCTCCACCTCCCTGTCCTTTCTTAAGTCGTCACCCCATGCCATCGTGCCCCCTGGGTGAATCGGTTCGACTCTACGGCATCCTCCACCTGACAGCCCTTTGCTCCTCTTTCCTGTTGTTGAGCATGTTTCACCAAATCCCAACCTGGGATTACTCCCGCTATCTTTGCCCCTACTCGTACGCCATTGAACGCAAAACCATGCTAAATGGGTCTATTACAAATATATGCTATCGAATCTGTGATAGACTCCTTATACTTGACCTGTGGTAGAGACTTGGACTGATTATATCTTGATGTCATTGGTCCTCTTCGAAAATGGAGGGTGGGGGCAGCTGGGTGGCTCAGTGGATAGAGAGCCAGGTCTGGAGATGGGAGGTCTTGGGTTCAAGTCTGCCCTCAGATGCTTCCTAGCTGGGTGACCCTGGGCAAGTCACTTAATGCCCTTTGCCTAGCCTTTAGTGCTCCTCTGCTTGAAAGCAATGCTTAGTATCGATTCTAAGACAGAAGGAACGGGCTTGTTTTCGAAAAGAAAAGAAATGGTGGCCAGGCTTCTCTGGTTTTTCTTTCCAAACTCATCCTAACACGTTGAAAGGCTAGTCTGGCTTACTTGGGTCGCTTGCCAAGTTCTCTGTAAGGGCTTCTCCCTTCACTGCTTTTGAACGCATTGTGAGTTGGGGCTTCTCGTAATCTCTCAGCTTCTTCTAAAAGATGTTAGAAGGCACTTCACAGTCTAAACTTGTGTTTTCCTCAGTGGCCATAGCTAAAGAGCTGGGGGCTTTCTTGGGCAAGGAGATCGAATTGGCCGAGGTTATTTCCAGGCTGTTTGGATCTCCTCATTGAGATCATTTGATTTTGTTAGCCAGGACTCTACGGAAAACGTTGCTAGACTGCGGGATCATCGGGTGTGCTTTCATTCACTTGCCATTTTTCAGCACCACTCGGCTGCCAGGGGGGAACCATTTTATTTATTTTTAGTTATTTTTAGTTTTTTAAACCCTCCCCTTCCGTCTTGGAGTCAATCCTGTGTATTGGCTCCAAGGCAGAAGAGTGGTCAGGGCTAGGCAATGGAGGTCAAGTGACTTGCCCAGGGTCACACAGCTGGGAAGTGGCTGAAGCCTGGAACCATTTAAAAAAACCCCAAACCCTTCCCTTCTGTCTTAGAATCCGTCCTATGCATGGCTTCCAAGGCAGAAGAGCAGTAAGGGCTGGGCCATGGGGGTTAAGTAACTTGTCCAGAGTGTTATTATTAAAAATGAGGGCCGAGGTCAAAAGGAAGAATAGTATTTTAATAAAAGCCATGCTGATAGAGATAAACTGACCACGCGCCTGTAAGAAAACCTATTCCAACCTCACCTCCGCCATTTACCTTTCCTCTCTCCGTGCGCTCAGGTAGCTAAAGAGGAGGTTCAAAGTCACTTCCCCCTATTTGAAAAACCTTCCCTCACCTTGAATACGTAATCCAAAACAGGAAACCCATTGGGGATCATGGGAAATGTAGTTCCAAGTATCCCAAGTGATTTTATTTTATTTATTTATTTATTTATTTTAAGCCCTTAACTTCTGTGTATTGCCTCCTAGGCGGAAGAGTGGTCAGGATAGGCAATGGGGGTCAAGTGACTTGCCCAGGGTCACACAGCGGGGAAGTGTCTGAGGCCAGGTTTGAACCCAGGACCTCCCGTCTCTAGGCCTGGCTCTCAATCCACTGAGCTACCCAGCTGCCCCCTCCCAAGTGATTTTAAATGACACAAGAGTTACAGAAGTAGGAAGTGTCTGAGGCCAGATTTGAACCCAGGACCTCCGGTCTCTGGCCCTGGCTCATGATCCACGGAGCCGTTTAGCTGCCCCCCATGGCACCACCTCTTAATCCTCTGCAGAAGACGTGGCACTTCAGCCGCACGTGTCTTTTTGGGCACCGCCATTAATGCAAAAGCAGACGAGGGCCATCTCCTGAGCACTCTGGCCTTGGGGAGAGGCTCCCTGTGCTTAGCCATGCACTCAGGGGGCCAGGGCCAACCACAGAGGTCTGCTGGCTGAGGCCTTGCCCTCCTGCAGGGTCTGATGGTGCCAGGAGGTGGCAAGAGGAGAATGTGGAGAGGCCGGATTCGTCCCTCCCCTCTGCCTCCCCTTGCTCTGTTGTCGCTCCTTCCTCTCCGCCTGGGCGGGCACCTTCCTGTCTGGCTGTTGTCCTGCCGGCACGGCAGGCTTTGAAGGCCGTCACCAAAGGAGAGCCTTCTGGGGTCCTTCAATCTGAATGGGTGGGAAGAGAAAGTCAGCTTTCTGGGTGCTCGTGAGGCAGACTTGCCCTCATCCCCCCATCCTGGGCCCCCTCCAGGTCACACAAGACCCAGGTCCTGGGTTCCTACGTGTACGAAGATAAGTCGGACGTCTTTGCCCGAGAGCCGTTTGTGGCCCAGTTCAGCCTGCCCAGCAAAGGTAGGGGTGGCGCCACCCTGAACAACGCAGTACGGTGGAGGTATCTGGGGGAGGGCATGGAGGAGCCGGTTGGGTCAGCGGAGAGGGCTCTGCTTGAGCTGCCAGAGGGCTGGGAGTGGCCGTAGAACCTGGGCCGGGGGCTCCGGGAAGCGGGGTGGGTGGGGGGCAGCGCGGGGGGAATGGAAGCCAGGACGTGGGCGCCTCGAGACGAGGGCGTGAAGGGGAGGTCCTCACTGTGCCCTTCTCGCCTCCCCAGTGCTCCCCAGGCTGGCCCTGGTGCCACTGCACACGACCCCCAAGGATGTGGCCGCGGAGCTGGACGCCCTGTATGTGGTCTTCCTCAATGTCTCCCAGCACTGGCAGAGTG
>NW_025399303.1:0-6560 GCF_016433145.1 Gracilinanus agilis
AGGCATTCCCCTATGGACACAGGTTGGCCCTTCCTATGCAATTTGTGACCTTTGAACATTAGCTAGAGCACTAAGAGTGTTATGTAGCCAATGTGTGTCAGAGGTGGGACATGGGCCTTGAACCTACATCTGCCCGGCTTTGAGGTCAGCTCTACTCACCATGCTACCTCTGCACAACCTCACACTGAGAACTGGGAAGCATTTGACTTTTCCTCCCCATTGCAGAAACAACAGAATTTAGAGCCTAAAGGGATGGTCTAGCCCGGTGATGGGCAAACTTTTTAAAGAGGGGCCAAAGGAAAGGAAATGCTCATCTGTCAATCTGTTTCTAAGGCAACTCTTTCCAAGTTTCATTGTATTGTATCCTACTCATTGTAGTTGTCAGATTAGGAATAATGTTGGTGGCTGGACAGAACATTTCAGGCGGCCTCATCTGGCCCGCCGGCCATAGTTTGCCCATCACTGATGGCAATCATACAGTCAAGGGTTTAAAGTGATGCTAGTGAGCTGCTAGTCCAAATCTCTCATTGTAAAGAGGAAACTGAGGCCTAGGGAGGGGAAATGATTAGGCCAAAGTCACACGGGTCATAAATGTCAGCAACAGCATTCAAGTCCAGTTCCTCTGGCTGTAAGTCTGATAGGGAAGAGATAAATGTCAGTCTTCTCTGTATTCATACTAATAATTAACATGAATGCAGTGCTTAAAGTTTATGAAATGAGACCTAAAGATAACTCTAGCCCAGTGGGGTTCCCAAACTTTTTTGGCCTCCCGCCCCCTTTCCAGAAAAAATATTCCTTAGCCCCCTGGAAATTAATTTTTAAAATTTTAATAGCAATTAATAGAAAGATAAATGCACCTGTGGCCATCACCGCCTCCCTGGATCACTGCAGCACCCACCAGGGGGCGGTAGCGCCCACTTTGGGAATCACTGGTCTAGATCAATATGTATCAGTCTCTCTCTCTCTAAAGAGATGGCATCCCCAAAATCTCAATGCTCTATTAAGCTTTCCTAGCTCAGCCTAGACTTTGGAGATACCGCATATACACATTAGCTTCTTCATATCTCACAATCATTCCCCCGAGGCAGGTACAACAGCATTGTACCCATTTTACATATGAGGAAACTGAGACAGTATGGCCTAATGGATAGAGTGTGGGATTTGGAGTCAAGAAGGCTTGGGGTTAAATGCCGCCCCCTGCCATCTCCTGTCTATGACATCAGGGTCAGATCGCATAACCTCTGAACTCCAATTTCCTCTCTCATAAATAGAGATAACAATATGCGCAAGTTCCTACATGAAAGGGTTGGACTGAGGCTTAAAGGATCATGAACGGAAACCACTTGGCAAACTTTAGGATAAGAGAAATGTTAGTTATTGTTATTAAGTGACTTGGCCAGGGCCCTCACAGCCAAGTGGTGTCAGTAGAACGCTTGAGCCCGGGCTGCCTGAGTGCCAGTCAAGTACTCCCTCCCTCTATGACACCCCCAAGGGGGCAGAGCCCACTTCCCTTGAATTAAAATACAGTGTTCCAAAAGTCTTAGTGCAAGCTATTAAAGCTTCAAACCACACTAAGACTTTTGGGATGCCTTCTGGACCGTAAACTGGGCAGTTTTCAGGGATCCTGTTTGGCACAATTCTCCTGGCTATGTTCTCCCTGTAATTGGGCCGATTCCGCCCTGGGCACCGTGCAGAAAGCTCTGGGTGAACCTCAGAATGCCACACAAAGGCTTTCTCGCTGGTCTTCACTTCTTGCAGCTAGCCACCATTGCAAGTGTTTCCTAGATGTTTCTCTAGTTTGGGGAGAACTCCTGCTCGGAGAATGAAGGATAACAGCTTTCCAGAGCCCTTGGGACAGCCTGCATGTTCCTGCCCCTCTCCAGCCCCCAGCCTCAGGCAAGCAGAACGAAAGGCTCATTTAAAAACAAACCCTCACCTTCTGTCTTAGACTCCGTACTCTGTATTGGTTCCAAGGCAGAACAGTGGCAAAGGCTAGGTAATGGAGGTTAAGTGACTTGCCCAGGGTCACACAGCTAGGAAGTGTCTGAGGCCAGATTGGAACTCAGGACCTCCTGGTTCTCCATCCACTGAGCTATCCAGCTGCCCCCTGAAAGACTCCTTTAATTAGATAAATTCTGCTCCAAGGAGTGGGGAGGAAAGGGTGGGGAGAGCCCTTGAACCCGAGGACCCATGGTCTGGCCTCGGGAAGAAGCTTCAGGACCCTGCCCTGGGTGCAAAAGACAATGGCTCCTATGTGAGAAGACCCTGGGGCCACTGGGACTGCTGCTAGGTGGGGTGCTGTCTAGAGGAGGCAGGACCAGGCTTCCACTGGGAGAAGGCCTGGAGGAAATGCATGATCTGGTAGCTTCCGAGTTTAATTAATTCTTGCTAACTAGCTGCCAAGTTCAGCTGTTTCGACCTAGTGCTGGGGCGACGTGTGTACAACTGCTATCGATGCCATCAACATTTTGGCACCCAATTCCCAGCCCATCTGCCCTGGTCACGTTGGACCAAACCCACAACCTGCCGAACAGAAATCGCTCTTCGCCCCTTCTCAGCCCCAGGATGCCTAGCAAAGGCCTTCTGATTTCTTCAGCTCTTCCTACTGCACCAGCTACTGGGCCATGGCCCCACTGGCTCTCCTTCACTCGGGCACCACCAGCACCCAGAGGGAGGCTCGGAGACTTGATACGAGCCGCTTAAGACCACCCAGTTTGCAGGTATTTCAGGGGAGATGCCAACTCTGCCCTTCCAGCTCCAGGGCCCAAATTCCTTCCACTGCACCTGCCCGGCTCCTAGACTCGGGCAACGGGTCAAGTACCAGATCACCGAGGATGCCGGAGGGGCCCGGAGAGGGGCATGGGTGGGACCCTGTCCTCAGAGTTCTCTCTTCTTTCCTCTGACAAAGAACCCGAAGTGGCTGGCTGGGGTCCAGCGGTTCTTCTTTCCTTCCTTCCTTCCTTCATCGGGGAAGACCTGGAGCGGGGTCCTGGGTAGGCTCCAGGGGCTAAGACTGTAATCCCAGGAGGCAGGTAGGCTGCACTTCCTCTTGTGGCTGATAGATTGTATCAGGAGTGAATGGTGTTGACTTGGCCACCCAGGGCAGACATCCTGCCGAGTTCCTAGAAAGTTTTGTATAAACTACCGTCCTTATCTCACTGGCAGCAAAGTCTCGTTAAGTAAATATTGATCTTTGCAGAGCAGCCTCCTGGCTTTGGCCAGCTTCTCACCATTTCCCCTACCTGATCTAGTGGAAAGTGTGCCCACGCCAGGGGCCAGGCGGAAGATGAGAGAGGCCTAAGATAACGGCTAGGGGCAGCTTAGTGGTCCAGAGGCCTGAAGTCAGAAAGAATGGAATTCAAATCCAGCCTCAGACACTAGCTGTGTAACCTTATGGGGACAAGCCACTTAATCTCTGTTTTGCCTCAGTTTCCTCAACTACAAAATGGGTATAACAACAGTCCAGGAACGTGAGGGTCAAATGAGATAACTGTAAAGTACTTGGCTCAGTGCCTGACACATAGTAGGCGCCGTATAAATGCTAGCTTTCATAACAATTATTATAATTACTATTGACTGCCAAGCAGTGTGACCTCGGGCAAGCCACCAATGGCTAGAGAAATTGTTCCTTCATCGGTAAAGTGGGATCCTCTGAACTGGGGAAATGGGTGCTCGCTTCGGCAGCACATATACTAAAACTGGAACGATACAGAGAAGATTAGCATGGCCCCTGTGCAAGGATGACACACGAATTCGTGAAATGGGGAAATGGAAAGAATAAAATGTGGTATTTCCAGGGGGCAGTTGGGTAGCTCAGTGGATTGAGAGCCAGGCCTAGAGACGGGAGGTCCTAGGTTCAAATCCGGCCTCAGACACTTCCCAGCTGTGTGACCCTGGGCAAGTCACTTAACCCCCATTGCCTAGCTCTCACCACTCCTCTGCCTTGGAGCCAATATACAGTATTGACTCCAAAATGGAAGGTGAGGGTTTTAAAAAAATGTGGTATTTCCTGAGAGAGAGGTCATCCAATCCAACTCCATCACTTAACAGAAGAGAGTGCAGACAATCTGAGAAGCGATGGACTTGGCCAAGGACAAACACTCAGCTCCCAAAGAAGAGGCACAGTTTGAACCCAGTGGAGGAAGTCAACCAGCCTCCTTGGAGTCCGCAGAGCCAGGCTGGGTCCTGCCTGGGCCTCTTTTTACCTCGGTGGTCTGTGCCAAGTAATTGAAACTCTCTACATTCCAGCTTCCTCGTTTGGAGAAAAGGACGGTTGGGCTAGAATGATCTCTAAAGTCTTTCCTGGGTATAAATCTATTATTCAGGGACTCCAGAACTTTTGGCTAGGCCATAGTTGCTTCTATAGAAGAAGTGAAAGTACTTGAAGGCTATTAAGCAACACATAAATGCAAGATAGAACAAGAGCAATTAGTTTTTATGTTTAGATCGTTTTTCTACAAAGCTGACCAAATCAATTAATGTCAATATTTGATTTGATGGGCACCTTCTTTCCATTTCTTCATCTGTAAAACAAAGACAAGTACGTTATAGCACTGAGAGCTAAAAGGTCCCTTAGAGATCAGCGATAGTCTAATCCAGTGATTCCCAAAGTGGGCGCCACCGCCCCCTGGTGGGTGCTGCAGCGATCCAGGAGAGCAGTGATGGCCACAGGTGCATTTATCTTTCCTGCTAATTGCTATTAAAGTTTTAAAAAATTAATTTCCAGGGGCCTAAGTAATATTTTTTCTGGAAAGGGGGTGGGAGGCCAGAAAAGTTTGGGAACCACTGGTCTAATCCCTCATTCTCCAAAAAAGGAAACTGAGTCTGAAAGAGGAGGCAAAAATCACATAGTAAATGGCACCTCTGATTCTATACTTGATGCTTGCCCCGCTATACCACAGCTACCTATTTCTCATTTATCTCTGATTTTCATTCCCAAGGAATTATCATTCTTTTACATAGAGATGAAAGGTTTTTCTCAATATTTTCATTCGTTGCCATCAAGAATTCATTTTATTCATTTAACTGAATTTATATTTTTAACTAAAAATCAATTGCATTTTCATCTTTCTCTTTAATACGACTACTGATCTGCCTTTACATTTAAGTTTTTCTTATTCTTTTTGTATCTAACTCCATGAATTTGCCCACTGATGTTTTGCTGGCCATTTTATTGAATTTACAAATGAATTTGGGAAATATAAGCATTTTTGCTCTCTTTCCCATCCATTGGCAGGTTCTAGTCAACTCCAGGGAAGAAATCTTCATTAGGTGCCTACTGTTGTTGTTCAGTCATTTTTCAGTCACGTCTTGACTCTTCAGGACCCCGGTTTCCTTGGCAAAGATACTGGAGTGGTTTGTCATTTCCTTCTCCAGCTCATTTTATAGATGAGGAAACTACAGCAAAAAAGGTCAAGTGACTTGCCCAGGGTCTTATAGCTAGTAAATATCAGAGGCCAGATTTGAATTCAGGAAGGTGAGTCTTCCTGACTCCAGGCCTGGCATTCTATTCACTGTGCCTCCTAGGTGCAGGCAACTATTCCATTCTTCCTTTATTTCTAGCAGGAAAGTTTTATATTTTATTTGCATATTGACACAAATGATTATAAATGTACTTTTCTTTCTTGATTCTGGCTAGTGATCTATAAGAATTTGAATGGTCTTTGCGGATTTGCCTCATTTATAGGATCAGAGATTTGAAACTGCCAGGGACCCCGGAGGTCATCTAGTTGAAGCCCCTCAATTTACAGAGAGATGAAACTGAGTATCAGAGACATTATGCGTCTTACCCAAGGTAACACAGGACTATGTCATAGAGCCTAGGAGGCTGGTATTCAATAAAGTGTATATTATAGTGTTTCATAGAATAAACGTCTAAGAGACATGGGCAAGAAGTCAAGGAGGAAGAGCCCTTCAACCACGAGTCAGGTCATCTGCCTGGGTGGCCTTGGCCAAGTCTCTTTGCCTCTGTGGGATTCCATTTCCTCCAGTGTTTTTATGTTGGTGAAGCTGTAGAAGAGTTATAAGCAAGAGGAGGATAGCGATAATAATGCCAAAGAAGAAGAAAAAAGAAAAGAATGACAATTCCAAAACACGGAACAGAGCAGAAGGCAGTTCAGAAGGGGATCTAGGCTAACGGTATTGTATGGACACTACCATGTTAAATTTAATAGAAAGATAAGGATACGATGGAAAGTCATGGCTTCATATACAATCCTATTTTCCTTTTATATTTTTATATGGAAATGTTCAAGATCATAATAAAAAAAGAAAAAACGAAAAAGAATAGAAATCCAAGGGATTGGAGGGTGAGCGTGCAATGGAGAGGAGAGGGAGTTTGCCTTTTTTTTAAAATTAAAATACCAATGGCTAAAAGAAACTTATTTTAATAGAGTTTGATATCTTTAGAAAATATTTGTCCCACAATACTAACCCCCTACAAAAGTCCTATTCCAATACTTCATTTTAGTGTGCGGTGATATCCTATTGGCCATATGTGATTGTCTTTTTTTTCAGGTCTCATTGCATTAGACACTGGTGACAAAACTCTTCCTTTGGCT
>NW_025399304.1:0-6216 GCF_016433145.1 Gracilinanus agilis
GGGGGGGGGGGGGGGGGGTGAAGGGGATAGGAGGAGCATGAATCAGGTAACCATGTTAAAAATGTATATTAATAAATGTTAAAAAAAATGCCATAAGCAGAACCAAAAAATAAAATATACACAAATATGTCTACAATGTAAAAAAAAAAAAAAGTATCATTGATGAAGAAAAATAAACCAGAAATTCCTGATGAAAAAAAAAAATCTATGGGATGCAACTATTGTGAGGAGGATTACTCAGTTATTATTTAGGAGACCTAACAGGAAGGGCCTGAGAATCCCAAATGGAATGGGGAATCAGGAAGTATGCCTCTCTGAGATGGAATCCATGGTGGTTGGGACAAGTTGTAACTGACCCTAGGAGACCTCAGATTTCCAGAGATCCTGAAGGAAGCCTGACATCTATTTGTGGGAGATTTTGGTAGAGACTATTATTCCCAACCTGAGTTACATGTTAACTTGGGCTGGGTTAGCTCCCAGAATCTACCCACCTGAAAGAGTACAGCAGGTGGTCCTGGAAGAGCTGCTACATCGCTGGAGTGTGTCTGGACTCTGCTGTGAGGATACCCACTTCAGTCCTGCTATTCTCTGGGCCCTGTCTTGCTTAGGTCTCAGTTGAGTGTAGATAAGTCCCTCCCCTAACCCTGTGGTTTGCCCTTAGTCTAAAAGTATAGAAACCCCTATTCCCATCCTTTACCATAGTTTCCTTAATTAAAATTGTTATAAACTCTTGTCATTTGCTTGCTAGTTTCCATAGGCCCCTTGTCTAGATGGTGCAGGGTGACAGGGCTTAACTGCCATTTTCTGTCAACGGTCATTCCCCTTATAGTTAAACCTGGTTCCCTGGCTTGTAAAGTCTTACCCATTGTCCCTTCCTGTCTCCTATCCACCTCACTGAGCCCACAAGTAATATTTAAGTTAACTCCCCTGGTTTTCCCCATAATACAACCAAAGCAGTACTCAGAGAAATTTATATCCTTGAGTGAATATATTAACAAATTAGGGAGAGCAGAGGTCAATGAACTGGGCATGCAACTTAAAAAACTTGAAAGTGAACCAATTAAAAACCCTGAGATGAAAACTAAATTAAAGATCCTAAAAATTAAAGGAGAAATTAATAAAATCAAAAGTAAAAGAACTATTGCATTAATAAATAAGACTAGAAGCTGGTACTTTGAAAAAAAAAACAAATAAAATAGACAAAGTCCTGGTCAATCTAATAAAAAAAAAAAGGAAAGACAAAAACCAAATTAACAGTATAAAGATGAAAAGGGAGACTTCACCTCTAATAAAGAAGAAATTAAGGCAATCATTAAAACTATTTTGCCCAATTATATGGCAATCTAGGTGACATGGATAAATATTTACAAAAATATAAATTGCCTAGATTAACAGAAGGAATAAAATACTTAACCCAATATTAGAAAAAAAAATTGAACAAGTCATCAAAGAACTACCCAGGACCAGATGGATTCACAAGTGAATTCTATCAAACCTTCAAAGAACAACTAATCCCAATACTATACAAACTATTTGACATAATAAGCAAAGGAGTTCTAACAAATTCCTTTTATGACACAAATATGGCACTCATTCCAAAGCCAGGTAGATCCAAAACAGAGAAAGAAAAATATAGACCAATCTTAATGAACATAGATGCAAAAATATTAAATAGAATACTAGCAAAAAGACTCCAACAAGGGGGCAGCTGGGTAGCTCAGTGGATTGAGAGTCAGGCCCAGAGACAGGAGGTCCTGGGTTCAAATCCAGCCTCAGACACTTCCCAACTGTGTGACCCGGGGCAAGTCACTTGACCCCCATTGTCTGCCCTTATCACTCTTCCACCTATGAGCCAATACACAGAAGTTAAGGGTTTAAAAAAATTTTTTTTAAAAAGACTCCAACAAGTGATCACGAGGGTTATTCACTACGATCAGGTGGGATTTATACCAGGAATGCAAGGATGGTTTAATATTAGGAAAACCATCCAAATAATTGACCATGTCAACAAGCAAACCAACAAAAAAATCACATGATTATCTCAATAGATCAGAAAAAGCCTTTGACAAAATACAACACTCATTCCTATTGGAAACACGAGAAAGTATAGGAATAGAAGGGCCTTTCTTAAAAATAATAAACAGTATATATTTAAAACCATAAGCAAATGTCACCTGCAATGGAGACAAATTAGAAGCATTCCCAATAAGATCAGGAGTGAAACAAGGATATCCATTATCACCTCTATTATTTAACATTGTACTAGAAACAGTAGCAGTAGCAATTAGAGGAGAAAAAGAAATTGAAGGTATTAAAATAGGTAATAAGGAGACCAAGCTAACACTCTTTGCAGATGATATAATGGTCTACTTAAAGAATCCTAGAGAATCAGCTAAAAAGCTAGTGGAAATAATCAACAACTTTAGCAAAGTTGCATGATACAAATAAACCCACATAAATAATCAGCATTTCTATATATTTCCAACACATCCCAGCAGCAAGAGTTAGAAACAGAAATTCCATTTAAAAGCACCCGAGACAATATAAAATACTTAGGTATCTATCTGCCAAGACAAACAGGAACTATATGTACACAACTACAAAACACATTCCACACAATTAAAACTAGATCTAAACAATTGGAAAAACATTAATTGCTCAGGGGTAGGACAAGCTAACATAATAAAAATGACAATCCTACCCAAACTAATTTACTTATTCAGTGCCACACCTATCAAACAACCAAGAAACTTCTTTACTGAATTAGAAAAAAACAATAACTAAGTTCATTTGGAAGAACAAAAAAAATCAAGAATATCAAAGGAAATAATGAAAAAAAATGTTGAAGGAAGGTGGCCTACCAGTACCAGATCTTAAAATGTACTATAAAGCAGCAGTCATCAAAACAATATAGTACTACCTAAGAGACAGAAGGGTGGGGGATCAGTGGAATAGACTTGGGGTAAGTGACCTCAGCAAGACAGTCTATGATAAACCCCAAGATCCCCGCTTTTGGGACAAAAACCCACTATTTGACAAAAACTGCTAAGAAAACTGGAAAAGAGATTAGGTTTAGATCAATATCTCACACCCTACACCAAGATAAACTCAGAATGGGTGAATGACTTGAGTATAAAGGAAACTATAAGTAAATTAGGTGAACACAGTATACTTGTCAGATCCTTGGGAAAGGAAAAATTTTAAGACCAAGCAAGAATTAGAAAAAATTACACAATGTAAAATAATTTTGAATACATTAAATTAAAAATGTTTTGTGCAAACAAAACCAATGCAACCAAAATTAGAAGGAAAGCAACAAATTGGGAAAAAATCTTTATAACAAAAATCTCTGACAAAGGTTTAATTACTCAAATTTATAAGGAGCTAAATCAATTGTATAAAAAAATCAAGCCATTCCCCAATTGATAAATGGGCAAGGGACATGAATAGGCAATTTTCAGATAAAGAAATCAAAACTATTAATAAAACACATGAAAAAGTGTTCTAAATCTCTTATAAACAGAGAAATGCAAATCAAAACAACTGAGGTGCCACCTCACACGTAGCAGATTGGCTAACATGACAGCAAAGTAACAAATGTTGAAGGGATGTGGCAAAATTGGGACATTAATACATTGCTGGTAGCGTTGTGAATTGATCCGACCATTCTGGATGGCAATTTGGAACTATGCCCAAAGGGGTGCTAAAAAACTTCCTGCCCTTTGAACCAACCATACCACTGCTGGGTTTATACCCCAAAGAGATCATAAGGAAAAAGACTTGTACAAAAATATTTATAGGACACTCTTTGCGGTAGCAAAAAATTGGAAAATGAGGGGATGCCCTTTGATTGGCAAATGACTGTACAAATTGTGGTATCTGTTGGTGATGGAATACTATTGTGATCAAAGGAATAATGAACTGGAGGAATTCTATGTGAACTGGAACAACCTCTAGGGATTGATGCAGAGTGAAAGGCGCAGAACCAGGAGAACATTATACACAGAGATGGATACACTGTGGTAAAATCAAATGTAAAGGACTTCTCTACTAGCAGCAAAGCAGTGATCCAGGACAATTCTGAGGGACTTATGAGAAAGAATGCTATCCACATTTAGAGGAAGAACTGTTGGAATAGAAACACAGAAGAAAAACAACTGCTTGATTACACGGGTTGATGGCAATATGATTGGGGATGTAGACTCTAAACGAGCACCCTAGTGCAAATATGAATAATATGGAAATAGGTCTTGATCAATGTCACAAGTAAAACCCAGTGGAATTGCATGTTGGCTACGAGAGAGGACTTGGGGGAGGAGAGGCAAAGAATATGAATCTTGTAACCATGGAAAAATATTCCACATTAATTAAATAAATTTTAATTTAAAAAAATTTTAAGTGTTCTCTTGTACAGAATAAAACTTCAGAGCAATTGAGACAACATTGGCCTATAACCTCATTTATGGTCTGATTTTGTATAAACCAATGTTTTGGGGTTTTTAATAGCTTTGGGCTCCTCTACATTTACCAAAGGTAAAATCTCGAACATTTGCTATCTTTCTCATATATTTCTTCATTTAAGATCAAACATTTTCTTGTGCTCATTTCATCCAACTTTGGCTCTTGTGGGTGGGCAAAATTAACATTTTCACCAGATTAATATATGTATAACACAGTAACAGATTGCTCCTTCTATTGTCTCGTCTTTCACTTATTTTTAATCTCTGTCGAATGGCTTATTCCTACTGCCAATCTTTCTGGCTTCTGGTAAGTACCGACTAAAACCCAAACAAGAAACCTTCCCCAGCCCCTCTAAATGGCCTTCCCAATGCTAATTATTTCTTTTATTTCCTGTAAATAGCATATATATATATATATTTGTTTGTTTGTTTATTTATTTATTTGTTGTCCGTATGTTTCTTGATTGACTGAAGTCAGTTAAATGGTGTCTCCACTACTACACAATCCATCCTCTATTGAAAGGTTCTTTAGTATGACAGATAACTTAATAGGTTAGTTTGATGTTGATGATTTAGTTTATTTATACTAAAGGAATTCAATACTTAATTCATATCATAAAGCCAGGAATTCATTTGTCTTCATTCTAACCAGGAGGAAGCTTCTACATGAGCAAAATCCTAAAGTATAGTTTGGAACGAGTCACAGTTTATTGATTTTAAGGCAGCAAAGCAGTAAGGATTGAGGCAGTGGAAGTGAAGTGATTTGCCCCGGGTTACACAGCTAGGAAGTGTTTGGGGCTAAATTTGAATCCAGGTCTTCTCAAATCTAGGCCTGTGCTACCTAGCTGGTCCCACTATTTGATCTTAAGAGGCAGTAAGGAGTCACAAGTGTTTAATGAACAGGAAATTGATATGGTCAGACATAGGTTCTAGAAATATCCTGGGAGACCAATCTTTTTGAGATTGCATGCCCAAACTGCAACTTCAAACTGCCTGTGATCCCACCACCCCCCATTACCCCGGACAGTGAAGGGAGGACATGCTCACATTGGCTGCTGGGTAGAAGGGTGTGGTATATGAAAAATGTCCTCAGACACAGTGGAGAGAGAGAATGGAACAGCCCCCTCCAGCACACCTGGGAACCCATGCCACAGCTTCACCAACACAGAATGAGGTTATTACAGCAGTGCAAGAGAGAAGTAATAAAATAATCTGAATGGGGAAAGGAGGATGGATGCAGGAGATATCTGAGGGATACTAATAACAAAACTTTGCAACTGACTGGGCATAGGGAAAGAAGAATATTGAGGTTCCCAAGACAGAAGTTAGGAAGGAAATGGCAAGAGAAGGAAGAGATAGAATAGAGAGAATATTTACTCAGTATTTCATCTCTACCACACACTGCTGAGCCATGACAATACAGAAATAAGCAAGACAATCCCAGTCCTTAATAAGCTTCTATTCCTGTGAGGGAAGAGAACATATAAAGGGGATCTTGAAAGAGGTCTGGGGAACATGGTTTAGAGTTGCTGACAGGGAAGTGAGGTAGAAGCTTGGTTCCAGGCAAGATCCAGCTATATTGATTTTCCAAGTGTGAAGAGATGGTTGTGGAAGCTGGAAGAATGGGATGAATGTAAAAGTGATTGTCGAATTAGCAATGATAAAATTTGGCAATTGAAAAGGAATAATAAACTGGAGAAGTTCCAGGCGAACTGGAGAGACCTCCGGGAACTGATGCAGAGCGAAAGGAGCAGAG
>NW_025399305.1:0-1228 GCF_016433145.1 Gracilinanus agilis
TAAAAGGAATAATAAACTGAAGGAATTCCATGTGAACTGGAAAGACCTCCAGAAATTGATGCAGAGCAAAAGGAGCAGAGCCAGAAGGACATTGTACATAGAGACCAATACACTGTGGTAAAATATAATGTAATGGACTTCTGTACTAGCAGCAATGCAATGACACAGAACAGCTCTGAGGGATTTATGGAAAAGAACGCTACCCACATTCAGAGGAAGAACTGTAGGAGTGGAAACACAGAAGAAAAGCAACTGCTTGAACACATGGGTTGAAGCGGACATGATTGGGAATGTAGACTCGAAACTACCACACCAATGTAACTATCGACAATTTGGAAATAGGTCTTGATCAATGACATATGTTAAAACCAGTAGAAATGCGCATTGGCTATGGGGGGGGGCAAGTCAGGGGGTGAAGGAGAAACTAAGAGCATGAATCATGTAACTATGTTAACTTTTCTAAAAAATAAAAATTATTAAATGAAAATAAAATAAAATATTTAATTTCTCTTACTAAAAAAAAGAATATATGGAAGAGCCTGATTGATATGGCTTATAGACAAAGGATCCATGGGGGAGTGGGCACTCCCCTGCCAGGGGGATCAAAACCTTCTGAAATGACAAAGTCACAGGGGGGATCCTGGAACTGCAGAGCAGATTCCAGGGAGGATGGCAACCCCACCCCCCCACACCCCACTCGGATTCCCCTGTGTGACTCTTCTCTTACTAACACTCCTTATTATTGAAATTATTGTGATCAATTTCCCTATTCAGCCCCAGGGAAACACAGAAGAACAGTAAAGGCTGTTACTGGAGCTTTTACAGAACCCCACAGACTCCTAGGAAATTCTCACCTTTATATGGGATAATACACAATTTTCTCCTAGAAGTCACTTCAAAAAAACGAGCAAATAGTGAGTTAATGTTAAAGATATAAGAACCCTAACTTAGATCTCTCATTCTCATGAATAGGTGCTGGCAAAAAGAGGCCAGAACAGTCTCCATGTTCCCCACTCCCCCACACCCCGATCCCTAATTGGGTACAATACCTGAACATAAAAGAACAAAGAATTATAGAGAAATTGTCTCCCATGAAAAGGCCTGTGCTTTCCCACCATTGTAGCACAAAAGATATGTCAAATACACCTTGAAAAATACTGAAAGTTACTAGAGAATGAAAGTATGACTTAATACATTGTGATCTCAAAGCCTATACAAATAAACCTTA
>NW_025399306.1:0-7430 GCF_016433145.1 Gracilinanus agilis
ATATTATATATATTAAAATGTATTATATATGTAATATATTTTTATAAATTTTAAACCCTTACCTTCCATCTTAGAATTAATACTGTGTATTGATTTCAAGGCAGAAGATCAGTAGGCTAGGCAATGGGGGTTAAGTGATTTGCCTGGGGTCACAAAGCTAGTAAGTGTCCAAGGCTAGATTTGAACCTACGACTTCCTGTCTCTGGGCTAGGCTCTCACTGAGTCATCTAGCTGTACTCCATCATTGTTATCTTTAAAGAAATTATCTAAATTTATTTGATTTGTTCTTTGACACATGTCATTAGGTTTAAATTATTCAATCTCAATTCATTTGAATCATTTCTTCAGCGGCTCCTCATTGCAGGTATAGAGTTGTATTGACTTATGGTCCATAAAAGATGTATTCAATGTCTGCATTCTTGCATTTGTTCATCAGGTTTTTATGGTCAATTTTTGTAAGGGTACCATGCAGTTGAGTAATACATATACTCCTTCCTATTTCCATGCAACAACTGTCAAAGGTCTATCATATCTAAATTTTCTAAAATTCTATTCATATACTTAACATTTTTCTTATTTATTTTTGGTTAGATCTAACTAGATGGAAAGGATACATCAAGATCCCTCATTATTAAAGTATCACTGTCTATTTTTCCCATTATATCATTTAACTTTTCCTTCAAATACTGAGATGTGATGATATTCAATGCATAGATATTTGGTCTAGATAGTGTTACTAGTATTTATCCTCATAATGGAGTTCCCCTGTTTACCTTTTAATCAAATCTATTTTTGCTATTACTTTGACTGAGATCATGATTGCTAACTCCAAAATACCTTAATCTACTCTGTATATATCTTCAATGCTAAGTTATTTAAATGGTTATCTCATACCCCATTAGCAAAAGCATTCCTAACCTGGGGTCCAGGGACTGAATTTTTAAAAGATATTTTGATAGTTTTATTTTAATACAATTGGTTTTCTCTGTTCTCAAATGTATTTTATTTAACTTTTTTTTAAAACCCTTACCTTCCCTCTTAGAACCAAAACAATATACATTGGTTCTAAGGCAGAAGAGCAGTAGGGCTAGGCAATGGGGGGTTAAGTGACTTGCCCAGGGTCATACAGCTAGTAAGTGTCTAGATTTTAACCCAGGACCTCCCTCTAGGCCTGGCTCTCAATCCACAAAGCCAACCAGCTGCCCCTATATTTAAATTTAAAATATTCTAAAAAGGAAACCACAGGCTTTGCCAGATGGCCAAAGGGTTCCACGACAAAAAAAGGGCAAAATTTTCTGCTTTAGTATATATGAGTATATATTTAATATATGTGTAAAATATATTCATACATATAGTTAGTATATATAAAACATTGGGACTATTTTTTGTTTGCTTTATGGTTTGATTTGGTTTTGGTCTTTTCTTTGTATTCCCAGAACTTACCACAGTGTTTATTTAGCACATGGTAATTGCTTGCTTGTTAATTGCTATCCTTGGCTTTTTTTAACCCTTGTACTTCAGTGTATTGTCTCATAGGTGGAAGAGTGGTAAGGGTGGGCAATGGGGGTCAAGTGACTTGCCCAGGGTCACACAGCTGGGAAGTGGCTGAGGCCGGGTTTGAACCTAGGACCTCCTGTCTCTAGGCCTGACTCTCACTCCACTGAGCTACCCAGCTGCCCCTATCCTTGGCTTTTTTTTATCTCTATTGAAACATAAGAGATTTTGCTCCAGCTTCTTATTAAACTGCACAGATCTTTACATTTTGAGTGTATTTCTTGTGAATGATACATTGCTGGAATCTGCTTTTTAATTCATTCTGTTATCCTCTTCTGTTTCATGGGTTCATCTCATTCTCAGTCACTAATATGATCAATAATTGTACATTTCCTTGCACTTTTCCCTCTCTGTTTACTGTCCCTCTCTTTATAAAGAAGGTAGTATACGCAACACCAGTGCTCTAGATTTGATTCAGTTGGCTTCTTCCTTCCCCATTTCTCTCACCTATCCTAGAGCAAGTTCTTACACTTTCTTTCCTTTTATATCCTTCTTCGAAAACCACTCTTAGTAGTTAACATCTGTTTTGCTTATTATTAATCACTCCCTGAAACTACCTTGCGTTATATTCTCCCCCTCTTTCTTCTCCCTATACCTCCTGTTTCCTTGTTGAAAGTTATTTCTGTACCCAAATGACCATACATTCTTTCCATTTTTGATGAATTCAGATGAAAATAATATCTAAGTACTTCCCATTCCCCACAATTCCTTTCTCCTGACTTGTAGTCTTGTATTTGTACACTATGATTACAAATGTATGAAATTTCCTCCACTTTTTCTCTCTTTCCCCATCTTCCTCAGTATATTGCTTTTCCTTTCTTCTAAGATCATCAAAGCATAACAAAACTTTCTCAGGACTTCAGTCATTAATTGATTCCCTCTAAAATCTTTGATTTTAGAGTTCTGATGATGCACATTATCTTCTCCAGATATATCATTGTTTAGTTTCTTCTTATTCATTTATTTTGTTTCTTTTATATCTTGTGTTTAAAGTTTGGAATTTTGACTCTGCTCTAATCTTTTCATTAGAAATGCTTAGAAGTTCTCTATTTCCTTAAAAGTTTATTTTATTCCTCTGTAGGACTATACTCAGTTTTGCTGAATACTTTATCTTAATTAAAAGATTATATTTTTTCCCCTTCAGAAGTATCATATTCCAAGTTCTTTTCTCCTAAAATGTGGTTAACTAACAAATCTTGTGTGATCCTGACTGTGGTTGGTCCTTTAGTACAAGACCTTTCTTTCTGGCTACAGGCAGCATTTTTCTTTTTCTTTGACCTGGAAGTTCTGGATTTTAAATGTCCCCAATTTATCTAGTATATATTTACTTTGTATATTATTTATTTGTCTTCCCAAGTAACTGTAAGTTCCTTGAAGGCAAAAGCTGTTCTTTTCCTTTTGGTGTAGACCGTAGCACCATGCCTGGCTCACAGTTGGAGTGTATATACTTACTAAATAAGTATATTGTTCCTGATAGTCTTCATTTGGAGGAATTATTGTTTTAAGACATGACCAATGGATTCTACTTTCACTTTCCCATCTAGCTTTAAAAGATTTGGGCAGTTTTCTTTTGTGATTTCTAGGCTCCTTTTCTGGCAATGGCTTTCAGATTCTTATGTTCTCTCTTCTTGTCCTGTCCATTTGCTAGTGATAAGAAATATCTTACATTTTCTTATTTTTTTCAGGTTTTTGACTTTCTAAAAAGTATTTCTGAACTCATTCATTTCTGAGTATGTAGCTTGAGTGAGATTTTGTACCTTTTGTGCTAGCTGCTATTTCTCTTTCTAAGTAGTCCTTTCTTCAATAACTCTCATTTCTATTCTAATTCTTTCCTCTAGTATTCTCATTTCATTTATAATTTTAAAACTTTTTTTAAACTCTAGTTTAATTTCTTCCAGGAATTCTAATTGAACTTGGACCTTCACTATGTTTTTCCTTTGAGGCTTTGCTTATAGATGCTTTGATATCATTCTCTTCTTTTGGGTTTGTGTCTTGAGTGTCCCCATCACTATACAAATATTTTATAGAGATTCTTGTTCTTGTTTCTTCCAACTTTACTTCCTGACATCAGACTTTGCCTTAGGAGCAGAATTTGCACACTGCTAGAGGGAATATCTGGACTGTATTTTGTCCTATTTTGGGGTCATGCTTCTGTGTTGTCTGGGTACTGTGTTAAGTTTATAAAGATCTCAGAAAACTCAGGCCAAGGACCTATAAGTTTTTAGACTGCCCAAAGCAATCTGATGTTGAGTGAAATCTGATTGCTTCCTTTTAAGTCAGAACTTTGTAAGCTTCTGATCTGGGTTTGGTTCTGAGCAACACGACTATGTAAATAACCCTGGTTAGAACTCCATTGAGAGAGGCAGAACTAAGATGGCCTCAGAGTAGCAGGATCTTTCAGACTCTCCTTATAACTGATCATTACAAAGCCTCTCAAAAGGACAAAAATCAAAATCAGAAGAGTAAAGGCCCCCCCCCATAGCGAGCAGCCTTAAATGTAGGCAGTGTTTGGGACTTTCCACTCTATAAGGAGGCTGATCGCCTCTCCCCCATACCACACCAGAGTCAGAGCAAAGGCCAGGAAATCTCTAAATTCTGGGGGCTGGCTGAGGGCATCACAGACTTACCACTGAGGCTAGGACTGGAAAAATAACCTCAGGGCAAACTTCTGTAAAGTACACTACACAAAGAACTGCCTAGAACAGTGATGGGCAAACTTTTTAAAGAGGGGGCCAAAGGAAAGCAAATGCTCATCTGTCAGTCTGTTTCTAAGGCAACTCTTTCAAAGTTTCATTGTATTGTATCCTACTCATTGTATTCATCAGATTAGGAATAATGACACACAGTGGGATAGAACATTTCAGGGGGCCAGGGGGTTGCATCTGGCCTGTGGGCCTTAGTTTGCCCATCACTGGCCTAGAAGATACTATCATTGCAAAGTGCTGAGAGACAGCTAAGAAAGCTATGTCCACCAACATGCAGGAACCTCATTCCACAAGTACCCAAAGAAATAAGTAGCAACAGTTAAAGCTTCTAACCCTGGATAATTTCTATGGAGAAAAAGAGAAAAATATAGAAGGGACAGCAGAGAGTGACAAACAAGCAAATACATCCAAACTTTCCCCCCAAAATGGAAACTGGTCACAAGCTCTCAAAGAACTCAAAATGGAGATCAAGAGCCAAGTAAGAAAGATAGACACCCAGCTGTGTGACCCTGGGCAAGTCACTTGACCCCCATTGCCTACCCTTACCACTCTTCTGCCTTGAAGCCAATACACAGTATTGACTCCAAGATGGAAGGTAAGGGTTTAAATTTAAAAAAAGAAAGATAGACAAAAAAATGAGATGGAAAGTTGGAAAAAGAAATGAAAGTAACTCAAAAAGAAAACAGATTAAAAGACAAAATCACCCACATGAAAAAAGAAGTACAGAAATCAAATGAAATAATTGGAGACTAGAATTGACCTGCTAGAAGCCATGAAAAGCAGGATAGACCAAACTGAAAATGAAAATCAAAAGATCATAGCTGAAAATCAGTCTTTAAAGACTAGAGACAAGTAGAAGTTAATGATCTCTCAAGATAGCAAAAATTTATGAAGCAAAATAAAAAGAATGACAAAGAGAAGGAAACATGAAATATCTCACTGAAAAAGACAACTGACCTAGAAAACAAATCGAGGAGACACAACTTGGGAATTATTGGTCTACCTGAAAGCCTTGGAAAAAATAGAAGCCTTGACATCATATTACAAGAAATTATCCAAGAAAACTGCCCTGATATTCTTGAACAAGAGGGCAAAATAGACATTGAAAGAGTTCACAGATCACCACCCTCTACATTAAATCTTCAAAAGACAATCCCCAGGAATATAATAGCCAAAATCAAGAGCTTTCAGACCAAAGAGAAAATATTGCAAGCAGCTAGAAAGAGACAGTTCAGATATCAAGGAGCCCCAGTCAGGATTACACAGAATCTGGCAGCCTCCACACTAAAGGACCACAAGATTTGGAATATAATATTCAGGAAGGCAGATAATTGGGCCTACAACCAAGAATCACCTACCGATCAAAACTGACTATTTACTTTCAGGGAAACATAGGCATTTAGCAAAACAAGATTTCCAAACATTCCTAAAGAAAAGACCAAAACTAAATGGAAATTTTGATGTCCAAATTCAAAATTCAAGAGATCCATAAAAAGATGAACAAGAAAGAAAGAAAAAAAATTTAAGGGCTTCAGTAAGGATAAATTGATTATATTTTTATATGGAAAAATGATATCTGTAACTCAAAAATTATTTTCATTATCATAGTACATAGAAGAATTATTCATAAGCAAAGGTCATGGTACTAAGCTGATTAAGATGATAAGAAAAAAGGGGGGAATAGTGGATAGTACTAAGAAAAACTTGAAGGAAGAAGAAAAATAGAATAAATTATACAACATAAAGAAGTGCATGGGGGGAGGAGAATACTATTATAAGAACAGGAGGAAGAGAGTGGTAATGAGTATTACTCAAACCTTACTCCACTTGTGAAACCAGTTCTGAGAGAGAAGAGCAGCCTGACGTACTGGGGTATAGAATTCTATCTTACCCTACAGGAAAGCTGAGAGGGAATAACAAAATGGGGAGTGAGGTGGGGGGTATTAAAAAGAAAGGAAAAGGGGTGGCAATTAATAGACTTTAAAGAAAAATAAGAGGGGAATAAGAAGGGAAGAGAGAGGAAGGAAAGTAAAATATGGGTGGGGAAGAGGGGGATTGATTACAAAGCAAAACATTGGTTGAAAAGGGAATAGTGAAAGAAAGGGCAGGACTAAATGAGGAAATCAAAATGATGGGGAATACACAAGTGGTAATCACAACTCTGAATGTGAATGGGATGAACTCACCCATAAAACAGAAGCAGGTAGGGTGGATTAGAAACCAAAATCCTACCATATGTTGTCTACAAGAAACACACATGGGGTAGGGAGATACACAAAGGATAAAGGTAAGAGTCTGGAGCAAATTTTATTAGGCATCAACTGAGAAAAAGAAGGCAAGATTCTCAATTATGATATCTGAAAAAGCCAAAATAAAAATAGATCTGATTAAAAGAGATAATGAAGGTAATTACATCCTGATAAAAGGCAGTATAGACAGTGAAGAATTATCAAGACTCAACATGTATACACATTTTTAAAGGAGAAAACTACTGGACCTTAAGGAAGAAAAAGATAATAAAACTATATTAGTAGGAGACCTCAACCTTCCTCTATCCAATTTAGATAAATCAAACCAAAAAATAAATAAGAAAGAAATAAGAGATGTGAATGAAATCTTAGAAAAATTAGAGTTAATAGATATATGGTGAAAAATAAATAGTGATAAAAAGGAATACACCATCTTTAAAGCAGCACATGGTACATTCACAAAGACTGGCCTTGTACTAGGGCATAAAAACATTAGAAACAAATGCAAAAAAGAAGAAATAATAACTTTTTCAGAACTTTTTCAGATCATAATGGAATAAAAATTATAATTAGTAAGGGTACATGGAGAGGCAAATCTAAAATTGATTGGAAATTAAATCATATGATTCTGCAAAATTGGTCAGTTAAAGAACAAATCCTAGAAACAGTTAATGAATTCATTGAAGAGAATGTCAATGAGGAAACAACATATTAAAATCTATGGGATGCAGTCAAAACAGTTCTCAGGGGAAAATTTATGTCTCTGAGTGTACATATCAAAACATCAGAGAGGGAAGAGGTCAATGAAGTGGGCATGCAAATTAAAAACTAGGAAGAGAAAAAAGTTAAAAATTCCCAGATAAAAATTAAATTGGAAATTCTAAAAATCAAAGGAGAAATTAATAAAATTGAAAGTAAAAGA
>NW_025399307.1:0-2154 GCF_016433145.1 Gracilinanus agilis
CTCTGTCTTCTCTGTTTTTCTCATTCTTCTCCTTTTCACTGCCTCTAACTCTGTGCCTCTCTTCCCCACTCTGTTTTTCTTTCTTGTCTCTCACATTGCATGCCTCTCTATTTTTCTGTTCCTTTCCCTTTGTCTCTACCATCCTTTCTGTTTCTCTCTGTCTCTCCCTGTAGGGGTTGGAGGGAGAAAATTCAGGGGTCGCTGCAGGCCCCAGAGAGCTAGCATATGACATCTATCTAGAGAAATCAAGGCTCAAAAAGGGAAACTTGCTGGCAATTGCCAAATGCCCAGAATGCTGGCAATCTCTATCTCTATCTCCTCCCCTTTCTAATCAACTTTCTTTTTCTCTCTACTTCTCTTTCTGCCACATTTTCCTTCACTCCCTCACTCTTCCTCATTTGATGTCCCTTTCCCTCTTTCTCATCTTTTATTTTGCTAATCCTTATTTCTGGATCCTTCTCTCTCTCTCTTTCCCCATATCTCTCCTCCTTCTCTCTAAACTTTCTTTTTCACTCTTTTCCTTTGTTCTCTTTCCCTCACTCCACTCATTTTCATTTTTGTCTCTCATTTCCTAAGTCTTTTCTTTGTCATTCTTTCTCTACCCCATCTTTTTCTCTCCCTCTTTTCCTTCACTGAATCTAGCCTAGTCCTCTTCTTCCCTTTAGGCTTTCTCCCTTTTCTTTTCCCTTCCTTCTAGTTAACACTTTCACATTTTTATTGACCTTTCTGGAATTCATATATTTTTATTTATCTTTCTACAGCCCTTTCCCTATGTCTATCCTTGTATCATTTTCTCTTTATCAATTTCTCTGACCCTCTTACTCTCTCACACTTTCTCTTTCTATTCTCTCTCCTTCTCTGTCCCTCTCCATGCCTCTCCTTCTCTTACTTTGTTTTTCTCTATCTTCTCTTTCTGCCTTCTATTCTCCCTGTAATGGTCTGTCTCTCTGTCTCTTGTCTGTCTCTGCCTGCCTTCCCCTCTCTCTCTGTTCTTGGACCCTGTCATTCTTTCTTCCCTTCCCTGCATCATTTCCTTGCTTTTTAATTAGTTTCATACCCTTCTCTAACTGTCTCTCTGTCTGTCTCTGTCTCTTTGTCTCTCACTGTGTCTCTCTGTGTTGCTCTCATATTATCCTCCTCTCACCCTATTTTACTCTTTCCCAGATTACAGGAGTCTAATTGAGAACCTGGCACTATATTTACACTATAGAGGGGAAAATCAATCGTGCAAAATAGATCTGCAAAAGGGGGAAAAAATCACCTAAGTCTCTACTTACGGGAAGGAGTGAAAACAGCATCATAATATATGGGGTTGCTTGAAACAACATATGCCCCCTCTGAGTATGACGGCCTTCACCCAGGACTATCTTCACCAGAGCAAATGCAAATCCAATCACAAACATTCTCCATAACATAAACGGGTTTTGAAGCCTAATTTACATAACATATCAATGAAAATTTGAACATCAAGTCAATAAAAGTTTAAGAGAAAAAAAAATACTGAAAATCCAGTACCTATTTCTCAGGAAATAATCAAAACAGCCCATGGGCCTCAGAAATCGTCTCACAAAATATAGTTAATGGAAAATAGAAAGTAATTTTTGAAGGGGCAGAAAGATTTACTCTAAAAGTTGGAGCTGAGGGAGTCCATTTTCCTCCGACAAAACAAACTGAAGCCTCTTCCCTAGCAAAGTGAAACAAAGATTCTGATTGGAGGAAGGCCACATGATCATGCCCCAAAATGGACAATTGCAATGCCCAACCGTGCAGGGGGTGGGGCGGGGAGCAGCAATCCAGAGGTCCCTGCAAACCCCAGAAAGCAGGCATCCAGCATCCTTCCAGAGAAACTAAGGTTCAAAAAGGGTAATTTGCTAACAATTGCCGAGTGCCTACAATGCAGGCAACCTCAAGTGACTTTCACACATGTTTTCCCTCCGGCCCGTCTCCCTACCACTCCCCCTTTCTCCCTGGGCTTACCCTCTTTTCCTTACTAGTTTCCTATTCTTTGCTTTACCTCTTCCTTCCCCTTTTCTCTTTCCTCAGCTTTCTCTTTCCCCAGTCATTCTCATTACCTCCCTCCCTCTATCCCTTATTTTCTCTCCCCCCCTCATTTATTATCCCTTCATCCTCTCTCTCTGCCATATCTCACAACTC
>NW_025399308.1:0-2214 GCF_016433145.1 Gracilinanus agilis
AGAGTTCATGGACTTGCCCATACAGGTAGCAAGTGTCTGAGGCCAGATTTGAACTCAGAAAGATGAGTCTTTCTGATTCTAGACCTAGCACTCTATCCATTGCACCACCTAGCTGCCCCCATGGTCACATAGCAAAGAAGCATTATACAGAAGATTTGAACTGAGCTCTTTTTGGTTTCAAGTCCAGTACTGTCATGCTGGTTCTCTCTACCTTTCCCTCACCTTTTCTGCATCCTCTAGACTAGGTGCTCCTAACCTGGGGTTCGAGAGTTCATGAATAGGTTTAATAGACTCTTTGAACTTGGAGTGGAAACATTTTATATCTAAATTTTAACTAACTTCAAATAAAAATTTAGCATTTTCTTCATTTATTTGAAAATATGATTTTGACAAGGAATTCATAGGCTTTACCAGTTTGTCAAAGGGGTCCAAGAACAAAAAGTGTTAAGGACTCTTGCTCTAGACTATGAGAGGTCATCCTCTAGGGTTTAGTCACAAAAGACCAGAGAATATATACATTCAGAAATAACATGTCAGGGGAAAGTAAGGTATTTCAGTAAAAGAAAACTCTCTAGGCTCAGAATGAGACGCGATTGAACTTTCTAGGCAAAGTTTGCCTTGGCTCTGACCCATACTGGCTATGTCAATTTGAGTAAGTCCTTTTACTTTTCCAAACTTCTAGTCTTCTAATCTGTATAATAGGGACAGTAAACACTGTAAAATTTAAAGTAATATCCAATAACTCCAAGCATTATATTTTATAAAGTTTACTAATAATCACTTGAAATAGAAGGAATACAAGAACAAAAGTAAAAGCTTGAATAAAGCCACATGAATGAAATTCTCCTGCCTAGCTCTTACCCAAATGCCACAGCCGAGTTTCTGGGAGAAGAGAGAGAGGGCAGAGCTAAACTCACAACTTTATCTCCAAAACGTAGGACGTAACATGAGAACAAAGATGGGAAGCTGGGAAAAAGTTCTGGAGAGACAAATTCTAATTACACAGCATTGAATAACTTACTTTCCAGGACTACTGTGAGGAAAATACTTTGTAAGCTTCAACTTGCTATCAAAATGGGAGTGATGACAACAGAATCATAATTCTTATTGCTTGTACCTTGGCTCAATGAGTTTTTCCCAGTTGAGAATTATCTTTGATATGAAAAAAAGAGCTCTGGTTTTGGAGTCGGATGTTCCAAGTTTGAATCCTTGTTCTGTTGCTTACTTGGCCTTGGACAAGGCAGTGACCAGCTGTCCTCACTTACAAAATGAGGGAGTTGGATGATATGAATTTTAGTGTTATTGAATCCCATGGCCCTTTCTCTGGAACGGGGCATTCAATAGGCTGCAAAAAAGCTAACACAATCTCCCAAATCTGAGTAGGCAGGTGTGAGCCAGATCTGGTCTCTTGGGAGAAAGATGAAAGGACCCTTCCCCCTTGATTTTCCCTCCTCGCACCCTTAACTACCTTGGGGAAATAGTGTTTGAAGTAGAAATGAATGAAAACACATTTCATTTTCACAGAAAGGTACGTTCAATAGAATTCAGGGGAGGAGGTGGTCACCACCCCTAACTTGTGCATAGTGGGAGAACTTTCTCCTGGAACTGAGTCTAATGAGCCATGAACTCCCATTGATAATACCTGTTAGGCTTAGCATCAAAGAAACCTGTCTCTTGGGCAATTCTCTTTCATTGGCATATCTCATGACCTTCCCTTGGTATGCCATTTCTGAATTTGTATATTCTTTTGAACCTTCTGATTAAACCTTTGAGAATGAACCCTCATGATCTGAAAGGTGTGAGTAGAGAAAATGGGGAGAACCATAGAACACAGACTGTCACTAGGAGTGACTTTAAAATTTGAGATGACACAGCTGGATGAAACCCAAGAAGTCAATGAATCCACTTTCCCCATTTTACAGATGGGGAAACTAGAATCTAAGAAAAGTGAGATGATTTGCCCAAGAAAATGCAGGTAGTATGTAGAAGGGCTAGGAGTTGAACCTGGACCCCCTGACTCCAAATCTGGAAAATTTTCTGCTACACCACCTTGATTGTTCCAATCTCAACCAAGAGGTAAGGGACACAATAGTCTTGAGGTACCTGTGGGACTGTGGTCTATTGGGGCTTACCTCAAATTAGACATCATGAAATGTTTATTTTCTCTTTTAAACTTCTTCCTTCTTCTTCCTCCTCCTCCTCCTCCTCCTCCTC
>NW_025399309.1:0-7421 GCF_016433145.1 Gracilinanus agilis
CTCTCTCTCTCTCTCTCTCTCTCTCTCTCTCTCTCTCTCTCTCTCTTTCTCTCTCTCTCTCTCTCCTCATTTCTACTTGGAACCCTTGGTTTTAAGGCTTAGCTCAAGAGCCACCTCCATATTCTCCCACCTCAGAGAGCCTTTTGCAGAGAAAATTACCTTGAACTTATTGACTTATTGTACTTTGCTTCTATTTTGAGTATGTCTATATCTGTACATATTGTCTCCTCTCATAGAATGTAAGCTCATTGACAAGGTCAGGGATTTTTCACTTCTTTCTTCATATCTACATGGCCAGGCATTCAGCTTGACACATAGCAAGGGCTTAATAAATCCTTCTTGATGGCAGACAGTGCAGTAGAAAGCATATTGCATTTGGAATAAGAGAACACTGGTTTGAATTCTGTTCTTTCTGTTTAATACCTGTGATCTTGGGCAAGTCCCTAATATTCAGGCTCCATTTTCTCACCTGTAAAATGAGATTTTGCACTAGGTGGCTGCTAAGGTCTCTTCTATGTCCAAATACGTGATACTGTGGTTGATTGGTAGATAGTAATTAGGAGGTTTTGTAGTTAACCATCGTATTATCTTTCATGACCTAGGCTTATCCTCCAAAGTCTTGGTCAATACTCAAAATATTTTCAGGGTTGGCTAATCCTTCCAGATCTTATATCCCATTTATATAACCTTTGATAATTAAGGGTCATCTTTGCCTCATGACAAGACATTAGAGAAGGATTTTAATGGATGGTAAATGTCCTTATGTGATAATTAATCAGACCATTCATTTATCAGAGATATACCCAAACCCAGCAAAACAGGCGTTTGATTTCTTTCATCCAGGACGTGTGTTTATGTACATGTATATGTATGTATGCATGTAGGAACCTGTATATGCACTGGGTATGTAGGGAGAAATAAGCAGGCAGAGGAAGAAAAAGACCAATTTGAGGTTTACTTGGGCCATATCACCCTGGTAAAGTGGAATCAGGATGTGCCTGCTGCTCTGTAACTCTTCTGTGGATAAAACCCAAGGCTGCCACCTCTATGGCTGCCAGTCTGGCACCTCTTGCTGGCATTAAAGTCACACAAGAAAAATAAATTCAACACCCAAGCAAAGCTATCAGAATAAATGAAAACCAGTGACTAAGAAGAGAAAAATCAAGAGAAATTTCATCTCTAGACCTGTCAGGGTCAAGCCAGGGTAACAGGAGAGAAACTGGTCAGAGGTAAGTACAATAAAGAGCAAAATGAGTTTAACTGGGTGGTAGATAAAACTGATTATCTGGATTATTAAATATGGCTCCTGAAACTCATCCAAGTGGTCATGATCACAGCTTACATTTCTACTTTATGGTTCTCAAAATGTTTCCCAGACAGTAACCCTGTGAGGAAGGTAATGTGAACATTATTGGAAACTGAGGCTTAGAAAGATTTAGTTTTGCATTAAACAAACAAATATCAAATATGGGATTTAGAGAGTTCCAGGTTAAGATGGCTGCAGAGTAAAAAGCAGCACTTAACCTCTCCTGACTGAAACATATAAGACTCCTCAAGGAGACATAAAAACAAACCCAGTCAAACGGAGGGACCCCACAACAGGGCGCAGTGTGGAAGGTATGTGGAATGGGGACATTTCCATGCTATAAAGGGGTGAAACAGGTCTCACTAAATCGCGGGCTAAGCAACGCCCCCCTCCCACCCCCTCCACACACACCACCTATAGCGCCGAAGCCAGCTAAAAAGAAATAGAGCAAGTTTGGGGCACCCATTGAGTCATTGGCAGCTCCAGGGCCTGTTCCTGAGAGCAGGAAGATTTAGGACCCCAAAAAGCTAAAGAACAGACTCTGAGCATGGGCACAGAGTGTGGGCGCAGGCAGACACAGGCACACACGTGAGTGTGAGGGAAGGCTCTGAAACCCTGAGTGGGGAACCAGCGCAGACAGGTATACGACTGTGGAAGCAGCTCCCTGAGACTTGTAAAGGAGCCTTCAGCAGAGGACCAAGCAAGGGGGTCCACCAGGGGGCTTGACCTTGAGAAAAACCAGAACTCAGACCTCAGGACCCAAAAGACTGCAGACAGACCCTGAGCGCAAGGATAAAGCTAAGAAGCTGCTGGGATAACAATGGCTACCCAGAATCAGGAAGCTCAGACGCGGAAAGATTAACAAGAAAAAGAAATCTTTAACACTCGACAACTTTTACACAGAAAAAATCCAGACAACTGAGCAAATAGAGGGGGAGAACAAACAAGCATCCGGACCCTCCCAAAATAATAATGAAAACTGGTCACAAGCTCTTGAAAAGTTCAAAACTGAGATGACGAGAAAGATGGAAAAGATTTGGTTAGAGAAATGGGAAATAGCTCAAAAGGAAATCAGACAAGAAAATAACAGTTTAAAAGGCAGAATTTTGCAATTGGAAAGTGAGGCTCAGAAATCAAATGAACTGATAAGCAAAGTGAACACCAGAAATGACCAGATTGAAAAGGAAAACCAAAAGATCATAGCCAAAAACCAAAAGATCATAGCCGAAAACCAAAAGATTATAGCCGAAAACTAGTCCCTAAAGGCTAGAATTGAGCAATTAGAAGCTAATGATCTCTCAAGACAACAAGAACACATAAAACAAAGTCAAAAGACTGAAAAAATAGAAGGAAACATGAAATATTTCAATGAGAAAGTGACAGACCAAGAAAACCTGTCTAGAAGAGACAATTTGAGAATCATTGGACTTCCAGAAAAACCAGAAATTAATAGAAACCTGGACTCCATACTAAAAGAAATTATTCAGCAAAATTGCCCTGAAGTCCTACAACAAGAGGGTAATATAGACATTGAAAGGATCCATAGATCACCCTCAACACTCGACTTAGAAAAGACAACACCCAGAAATATAATTGCCAAATTTAAGAGCTTCCAAGTAAAAGAAAAATCTTACAAGAATCCAGAAAGAGACAATTCAAATATCAAGGAGCACCAATCAGGATCACACAGGATCTGGCAGTCTCCACACTAAAAGACCGCAAGGCTTGGAATATGATATTCAGAAAGGCAAGAGAGCTGGGCCTGCAACCACGGATCAACTACCCATCAAAATTGACTATATACTTTCAGGGGAAAGTATGGGCATTCAACAAAATTGAAGATTTCCAAGTATTTGCACAGAAAACACCAGGGCTAAATGGAAAGTTTGATATCCAACCACAAAAATCGAGAGAAACATGAAAAGGTAAATAAGAAACACAGCAATTATAAGAAAACAACTACAAAACACTTTCCAAACAAATAAACCTGGAGCTCAACAATTGGAAAGCCATTAACTGTTCATGGGTAGGATGAGCTAATATAATAAAAATGAACATTCTACCCAAATTAATTTACCTATTCAGCGCCATACCTATCAAATTACCAAAAATCTTCTTTACTGAATTAGGAACAACTATAACAAATTTCATTTGGAATAACAAAAGATCAAGAATATCAAGGGAAATAATGAAAAAAAAATGTGAAGGAAGGGGGCCTAGCACTACCAGATATTAAACTATACTATAATGTAGCAGTAATCAAAACAATATGGTACTGGCTAAGAGATAGAAGGGAGGATCAGTGGAATAGACTTGGGGTTAATGATGTCAGCAAGATAGTGTATGATAACCCCAAAGAGCCCAACTTTTGGGACATGAATCCACTATTTGACAAAAACTGCTGGGAAATTTGGAAAACAATATGGGAGAGATTATGTTTAGATCAACATCTCAAACCCTACACCAAGATAAATTCAGAATGAGTGAATGACTTGAATATAAAGAGGGAAACTATAAATAAGTTAAGTGAACACAAAATAGTATACCTGTCAGATCTCTGGGAAAGGAAAGATTTTAAAACCAAGCAAGAGCTAGAGAAAATTACAAAATGTAAATTAAATGGTTTTGATTATATTAAGCTAAAAAGCTTTTGTACAAACAAAAACAATGTAGTCAAAATCAGAAGGGAAACAACAAATTGGGAAAAAATCTTTATAACGAAAAACTCTGACAGGGATCTAATTACTCAAATATATAAGGAGTTAAATCAGTTGTATAAAAAATTCAAGCCATTCCCCAATTGAAAAATGGGCAAGAGACATGAATAGGCAATTTTCAGGTAAAGAAATCAAAAGTATCAATAAGCACATGAGAAAGTGTTCTAAATCTCTAATAATTAGAGAAATGCAAATCAAAAGAACTCTGAGGTATCACCTCACACCTAGCAGATTGGCTAAAATGAAAGAAGGGGAGAGTGATGAATGTTGGAGGAGATGTGGCAAAATTGGGACATTAATGCATTGCTGGTGGAGTTGTGAACTGATCCAACCATTCTGGATGGCAATTTGGAACTATGCTCAAAGGGCTATAAAAGACTGCCTACCCTTTTATCCAGCCATACCATTATTGGGTTTGTACCCCAAAGAGATCATAGATAAACAGACTTGTACGAAAATATTTAAAGCTGCGCTTTTTGTGGTGGCAAAAAACTGGAAAAGGAGGGTATGCCCTTCAATTAGGGAATGGCTGAACAAATTGTGGTATATGCTGGTGATGGAATACTATTGTGCTAAAAGGAATAATAAACTGGAGGAGTTCCAGGAGAACTGGAAAGACCTCCAAGAACTGATGCAGAGTGAAAGGAGCAGAGCCAGAAGAACATTGTACACAGAGACTGATATACTGTGGTAAAATCAAATGTAATGGACTTCTGTACCAGCAACAATGCAATGACACAAGACAGCTCTGAGGGATTTATGGTAAAGAACGCTACCCACATTCAGAGGAAGGACTGCAGGAGAGGAAACATAGAAGATAATCAATTGCTTGAATGCATGGGTTGGGGTGGACATGATTGGGGATGTGGACTCACAACTACCACACCAATCCAACTATCAACAATTTGGAAATAGGGCTTGATTGATGACACGTTACAACCAGTGGAAATGTGCGTCAGCCATGGGTGGGGGAAGAGTGGTGGTGAAGGGGAAAGTAGGGGCATGAAGCATGTAAACATGTTAAAAATGTATATTAAAAATGTTTAAAAAAATGTGGGATTTAAACCCAGGATTTTCCTATCTCCAGATATTAAATCTGTCCACTATACTATCATAGGTGATATATAACCTATATGGTACTATAAGATGTGAAAATATGTATATGACACATATTATTTCATTTGAGCCTCATAAAAAATTTGTGAGGGAGATGTTGAAATTATCCCCATTTTTGATGTTCTGTAGTTTCAGGCATATCCAACTTTTTCTGACACCATTTGGGGTTTTTTGGGCAAAGATATTGAAATGGTTTGCCATTTCTTTCTCCAGCTCAATTTACAGATGAGAAACGGAGGCAAACAGGATTAAGTGTACTCTCCAGGGTCCCATGGCTAGTAAGTGTCGGGGTTTAGATTTGCACTCAAGAAGATGAGTCTTCCTAACTCCAGGGCAGGTAATCTGTTCACTGTGCCACCTAGTTGCTGCTATTTTATATATGGGGAAAGTGAGGTTGAGAAAAGTTTAGTTGTCCAGGATCATACAACTAACTGTACCCAGTATAGCATAAACCAAGTCTAGCACTCTATCCAGTATATCATGTTGCCTCTTTTTCTGATCTTCTATTTCAATGGAAAATCTCATCCTAAGATGCCAATTGCCCTTTCTTTTGCTTGTAAGGAGAAAGTTTTCGTTTGTTTGTTTTGTGTTTTCTTGGGCTTAGCAACATCTTTTAAATTTAGACCTAAGGAACATGGGAAGGGGGTGGGCTAAAGCAGATTTTATCTTTGGGTTAAGGAATATTGTGTCCACAACATTGTGGGATAGGATTTAGCATCAAGTATATTATAGATTTATTACTATAATGTTTTCATCAGTGTTATCACAAATAATTTACATGATCATAAATTTAGAGCTAGAAGGCTTCTCAGAGGCCATCTCCTCTAATCCACTCATTTTTTAAATGAAGAAATAAGAACCCAGAGAAATGAGTGATTTGCACCAGGTCACACAGGTTATAAGCAACAGGTGGAATTGGATCATAGGATCATATATATACATACATACATGCATACATATATATACACATACATACATATATACATACATATATATACATATATATATATACATACATACATACATATATATATATATATATATGTGTGTGTATGGAAGGGGTTTCAGAGGTCAGTTTTTTCCCAGTCACATGGTTTTATAGATCTGGAAACTGGGCTGTGATAGGTTAAATGACTTATCAAGGGACATTTAGGTAGGGAGCATCAGAAGTAGGATTTGAACCTGGGTTCTACACTTTCAGGAACAGCGCTCTCTCCATTATAGCACATTGTATGTCCATGCTACCTTATTGAATGTCATACTTAAGTCCTTTAAGGGACTTCATGGAAAGTCCCTTCCTTAATGGACCAGATTCTTATACTATTCACCTCTGGTACTCCTACAAAGGCATACTATACTCTCTTCTCATATTGTGTTTCTCTCCAAGTTCTACATTTCCAAAAACATGGGAAGACTTTCATAAACTGATGCAAAGTGAAATGAGCAGAACCAGGAGAACATAATACAGTGTAACAGCAAAACTATGCAATGATCAATCATGAGTGCCTTAGCTATTATCAGCAACATAATGAACTAAGATGATTCTGAAGGAATTATAATGGAAAATCCTATCCACTTACAGAAAAAGAATTGAGTCTGAATATAAATTGAAGAATACTTTTTAAACTCGCTTTATTATTCTTGTTTTTTTTTCACTTAGTCTGTATTTTCTCTTGCAACATGGCTAATATTGACATGTTTTGCATAATTGTGTATGTATAATCTATATCAAATTGATTGAATTCTCAAGAAGTGGGGTTGAGAGGGAGGGACAGAGAGATGGTGGTATTCAATGTTTTTAAAAAAAAAGAATGTTAAAAATTTTGTTTAAGTGTAATTGAGAAAAAAAGAAAAGAAAAATTAAAATAAAAAAGTTATACATTTCCATTTTCCTGAGTTGCCTTTTCTTTAGCCCGTGAGAAATATGTTCTGAGTTGGTATGCCAGTGCACTAAAAATTTAGAATTATGGTTCCTTATTTATAGTTGTCACTTCATGATCAACATGTGTTTATTGCCAACTTCCCAATCTTCCTTTAATGTTCCCACCCTCAATTCAACAGATGTGGGTAGAGAGGCGAGAGTCATTAGAGACTCTTTATGGAGACCCCCACTATTTAATTGCTTATTAGCCTGTGTCTTCAACTTTTCTTCTTCTTCTTCTTCTTCTTCTTCTTCTTCTTCTTCTTCTTCTTCTTCTTCTTCTTCTTCTTCTTCTTCTTCTTCTTCTTCTTCTTCTTCTTCTTCTTCTTCTTCTTCTTCTTCTTCTTCTTCTTCCTCTTCC
>NW_025399310.1:0-2920 GCF_016433145.1 Gracilinanus agilis
GTCCTTACAGACATTTTTTTTAAACCCTTCCCATCCCTCTTGAAATCAATACTATGTATTGGTTCCAAAGCAGAAAATCGGCAAGGACCTGGCAATGGGGGTGAAGTGACTTGCCCAGGGTCACACAGCTTGAGAAGGGTCTGAACCCACATTTGAGCCCAGGTCCTCACACCACCCAGCACTCTTATCTACCTAGTTGCCCCTCTCCTTTAACTAACTAACTTCCTTCCTTCCTTCCTTCCTTCCTTCCTTCCTTCCTTCCTTCCTTCCTTCCTTCCTTCCTTCCTTCCTTCCTTCCATTCCTCCCTCCTTTACTTCCATCCTTCCCTCTCTTCCTTCCAATAAACCCTCACCTTTCATCTTAGAATTAATACTGTGTATTGGTTCCAAGGCAGACAAGCAGTAAGGGCTAGGCTTGCCCAGGGTCACACAGCCAGGAGACATCTTTTTTTTTAATTTTTATTTTTAAACCCTTAACTTCTGTGTATTGGCTCCAAGGCAGAAGAGTGGTAAGGGTGGGCAATGGGGGTCAAGTGACTTGCCCAGGGTCACACAGCTGGGAAGTGTCTGAGGCCGGATTTGAACCTAGGACCTCCTGTCTCTAGGCCTGGCTCTCAATCCACTGAGCTACCCAGCTGCCCCCATGCCAGGAGACATCTTAAACTCAACATGGACCAAACAGAACTTATCTTTCCCCCCCTAAAATCTGCCCCCCTTCCAAACTTGCCTATTTAACTATTAATCCTCTTCCTAAGCCTGAGGCTCACTACTGGGTGCCATCTCTGACTGCCCCCAGCCAAGCTGCGGCCCTCCGTTCTCTCTCAGCACTGTCTCATGACTCCTGCCCCTCTCCCCATACCGCCCTCCCTCTTGGGATGCCGTCATGCCTTGATTCCTGCAATAGCCCGCAGGGGGGTCTGCCCGAGTCAAGCCACTCTCTGCCCCAAGCCACTGTCCATTCCGCCAAGAAAGTGTTTCCTGGCCACACTCAGCAAACTTCGGTGGCTCCCGAAGGCCTTCAGGAGCCAATCCTCATCCACTCGTACTTCACACCTTCCCTCCCACCCCGGCTTCTCTAGCCTTTCTCCCTGGCTGTCCCTGGAGCCTGGGACATTCTTTCCCATCTGTCTCCCGGCTTCTCCAGTTTCCTTCAAACCCCACCTTCTCTAGGAAGCCTTTCCCCATCCCTATTCCTTCTAGTGCCTTCCCTCTGGTGACTGTTTCCTGTTTAGTGTGTAAATAGCTTGTTGGCACATATTTATTTGCTCATGCCTCCCCCCACAGATTCTGAGCTCCTTGAGGGAAGGTGTTGGCTTTTCCCTCTTTTTTTGTATCTCCAGGGATTAACACATTTTTTTTTTTATCCTGGGACTCCATCTAGGAGCATAGGGCCACAACCAGTAGGCAATGGGTCACTCAGGGTCACCCAGCTGGGAAGTGTCTGAGGTCAGATTTGAACCTAGGACCTTTCGTCTCTAGGCCTGGCTCTCAATCCACTGAGCTAGCCCAGCTGCTCCTACTTTAGGTTGCAGTTTCTTTAGCAGATGTAGATTAACACATACTAGGTGCTTAATGAATAAACTGACTAATTGATGACCCCATCTGCAAAGTGAGGAGGGGTTGATCAGATGGCTTTTAGTGTTCCTTTTGTCTCTAGATCCATGAGCTTCTGCTTAGCTGCCTGCTTGTTTGGGAATGAAGGTCAGTAAGAGTTTGGCCCATGTGAACTTAGAAGACCCTTCGCCTTCTCTTCCTGATCCCTAAAGAATTCCAGAGACCTCTGGAGTTCATCACAGCCTTCCTTTTGAGGTCTGGGAGATAGGAAGAAAGGTTTATTCTCTTAGTAAAGTGTGAGCAACTTGAGGGAAGGGGCAGTTTTCATTTTTGTCTTCAGATCTCCAGCAAATGAAAGCCAGAAGAATTAAGTAGGTCTGAGGGCTGACCTCTAAGTAAGGGTTCAATTCTCACATACTGGCTGTATGACCCTGGGTAAGTCACATAACCTAATCAGGTTGACTTCTCAATACTCAAGACCAGTGATTCCCAAAGTGGGCACTACTGCCCCCTGGTGGGTGCTGCAGCGATCTAGGAGAGTGGTGATGGCCACAGGTGCATTTATCTTTCCTATTAATTGCTATTAAAATTAAAAAAAATTAATTTCCAGGGGTCTAAGTAATATTTTTTCTGGAAAGGGGGCGGTAGGCCAAAAAAGTTTGGGAACCACTGGCCTAGACCTTCAGGGAAGGTGCCAATCTCTGTTTGTTCAAGGGAGCTCTTCACCAGGAGTTCCCTAAACTGATGAAAACACAGGTCTGGTTTAAAAAATCCTTGGCACCTAGTGTAAGGCCTGGCACACAGCACACACTGGCTTACTGAAATGGACTGAATTATCTGGGTAACACCCAGATACAAGGAGCAAGAGGACAAATTTCCTTCCCTAAATCACGAGGCAGTCAAAATAGAATAATATATAAAACATAATCCTAACTAGGCTAACGTTTCTCCAGAAGAACCAATGAAAGCTGGGGATGTGGGCATGAGCTCTGTGACCTGCATGGAGTGGTCACTGCTGCTGCCACTGCCAGGGAGCAGGGCTGGGGGAGAAGAGCAGGCTGTTTACTTGGAAAGAAACTGGATTTAGAAAGCACAGAGGCAAGAGAGGAAGAGAGAGGTGAGGAAACCACCGAGAAGGCGCTCTCTAAATGCTTCCACCCTCCTTCTTCCCTCTCCAAGGTCCCTCTTCATTCTTGGTTGGATATCAGGAAAGGGAGAGGCGAGTTTGGGGGAAATTCTATAGTCAGCGAGGTCACGGAGTCAGGATTCACATTTGGAATTTCAATCTGGAATTAGGGCCTGAGAGAAAAGGTGAGACAGAGACAGAGAGAGAGAGAGAGAGAGAGAGAGAGAGAGAGAGAGAGAG
>NW_025399311.1:0-2600 GCF_016433145.1 Gracilinanus agilis
TCTTTTTCTCTCCCCCTTCCTTCCTTCCCTTCTGACTTATAATTGATACTAAGTATTTGTTCTAAGGCAGAAGAGTGGTATGGAGTAAGCATTTGGAGTTAAGTGGCTCACACAGGGTCACATAGGAAATGTCTGAGACCACATTTGAACCCAAGACCCTTGTTTCTAGTCCTGGCTTTCTATCCACTGAACCATCTAGCTTCCCCTTGTCTGACTTTTGTGAAGCCATTTGGGATTTTCTTGGCAAAGACAATGGAGCAATTTACCATTTCCTTCTCCAGAACATTTTGCAGATGAAGAAACCGAGGCAAACAGGGTTAAGTGACTTGCCCAGGATCCTACAGCTAGTAAGTGTCTGGAGTTGAATTTGAAGTCAGCTTCTCCTAATTCCTGGGCTGTCACTCTATCTATTGTGCTACCTGCTACCCTGGCAAAATGCATAACAATTGGCAATGTGGGAGGGCAAGAAAGAATGAGATGTTAAAAAAGACTCCCAGATTTTGTGCATGGATGAGGGAGTTACATGTTGGTGTCATTAAAATCAAGAAGAGGAGAAAGGAGATGGAAAGATTGTTTCTGTTTGCTTTCGAGGGGCTGGGAAAAAAGGAAAGATAATCATAGGAAAGAGCATAACATAGTGGTACCCTGTTTCAAAACTTAAAAGTTCTCTTTGTGAACTTATTGGGGGGGAACATCTCTTTGCTTTCTACATCCAGCCCCCTCAATCTCCCTCTTGCCTCTACCCTGCAGGTCACTCCCACATCATGAGTGCTGTGAATGAAGGCCAGCTCCTTGAACAGGCTGTCCAAGTCCACCAGCTGGTCTTAATTAATGTAGCTTTTCCCAAGAGATAAGAATGTGTATTCATCAAGGAACTGCCCAGGTCGGGAAGAACACACACACAATTGGCCAGGTTCCCATTTAAATTGGCTCTTTTTCCTGTCTAAAAGAAAAAGGAAATTTCGGGTTATAAAACCCCTGAATGTGAAAGAAATGGGAAACCAAAGGCCAAGACAGCACCCTCACTTATCTAATTCTTCCCTGTCTTTTGGTCCAGAAACATCACATCAAAGCCCATAAATTCTTCTCTTCCTCAACCATGAATCGAGGAAGGTCAACGGCTTGGGGGAAGCTGTAATGTGGTAGAAAGAGTGTAGGACTGAGAGAAGCCCTGGGTTCGAAATTAGACTGTTAATTCATGTTTAAACTTAATTAATCCATGAACAAACAATAAGAAACCAGTAAGTGTTAAGGCACTAACTGCGTATGGGCTCGAGTCATAGCCTTTGGCTTCTTTGTCAGGTTGAAGAAATTCTGTCCTGTACAGGCTCTGGGCTACAAGGACAAAAGCAAAATTGTCCCTGCCCACTAGAGGCTTACATTCTAAAATGCACCTGTGTGAGTGTAGACAAAGCAAGAGAAAGCTAATTTTAGGGAGGGGAGAAACACTAGCAGCGGAGGGAAGCAGGAAAGGCTACGATGCAAAAGATGGTGCTTGAGGTGAGTTTGGAAGGAAACCAAGTATTCCAAGAAGGAGAAGTAAGGAAAGAATGGATTTCAGGCATTTCAAGCAAAGGCGGATTGGAGATGGAGAGTCAAATAAATGCACAGGCATTTATTTTTTAAAATTTTTTTAAAACCCTTAACTTCTGTGTATTGGCTCATAGGTGGAAGAGTGGTAACGGTAGGCAGTGGGGATCAAGTGACCTGCCCAGGGTCACACAGCTGGGAAGTGCCTGAGGCCAGATTTGAACCTAGGACCTCCCGTCTCTAGGCCTGAATCTCAATCCACTGAGCTACCCAGCTGCCCCTGCACAGGCATTTATTAAGCATCTACTATATGCCAGTGTGATGGGTTGAGAATATGAAGAGAGCTAAAACCATCTTTGCCCTCGAGGAGCTCAAAATCGAATAGGGTGAAACAACATGCAAAAAACTTTCTTACAGAAAAGCTATGGACAAATATTTCTTTTAATGTTTCCCCTATTTTAATATTCTATAGAATAAATAAATTGAAGATAATCTCAGAGTAGAGATATTAAGGAGGTCCAGGAAAAGCTTCTGGTAGATACTGGAAGAGCTACTAAGACTTGAAAGAAGCGAAGGGAAAGCAGGAGGCAGAGACGAGGAGGAAGAAAATTCTAGGCGTGGAATAAAAACAGTGAAGATATCCAGAGTTGGGAGATGGAATGTGGTGCCTGAAAAGCAAGGAGGGAGGGAGAGGGCGTCATTAGGTGTAAGAAGAGAAAACTGGAAAGGTAGGAAGGAGCCTGTTTATGAGGGACTTAAAAGCCAAACCGAGGATTTTGTATTTGATCCTCGAGGTGATAAGGAGCTGTGGGAGCTTACTGGATGGGGCAGTGACATGGCCTGATTGTACTTTAAGACCACTTTGACAGTTGAGTGGAGGACAGAGTAGGGTGGGAAGAGGCTGGAGGCAGAGAGCCAGCAGGCTATGGCAATAATGCAGGTTTGAGCTAATGAGAGCTTGCATCTGGGTGTTAGAAGTATCATAGGTATTGTATTCAATATAGTTTATTTTATAATTTTATAATATCAATTTTACAATTTTATAATTTATAACAATATATTTATAGTAC
>NW_025399312.1:0-2970 GCF_016433145.1 Gracilinanus agilis
CTTTTTTGGAAAACCAATTTCTAATTTTATTTATTAGTTTCATGGTTAAACCCGTTTGCAAATTTTCTTGATGTGATTCTTTGCAATGGTTTGATTCATGCTTCCCACCCAATGTGTATGATATGGAATGAGAAAGCTGATCCCTTACATAATCATCCTCCTTAATGCCAAAGATTTCTTTGTGCATTTGCATTATGTCTTCCCATTGCTCATTATCTACCATAGACCTATGTGTATCCTCTGTGTAGATTGCTTTAGACACCTTTTCTGTTTTGCCTTGATTTCTCATTTTGCTTCCCCCAATTCTCTTAGACTGTGCCACACCCAAATTACACTGATTGATAGGTTTTAAATTAGAAATCTCGATTCATAATGATTTTTTCGGTTTCGTGCCCATTTGTATATATTTCTCCATTTCATCTAATGTAGGTGTTTGACTGTACTTTTTGCACGTGTGATTGCAACAAGTATCCCTATGTTTTTCTTGATTATATCTATTTGATTCATTATTTCTATCCCACTTTGAATTATAAAATGTTTTTCTATTATCTCTTTGATTATTGGGTTTTGAAAAATCAATTTGTTGCTTATATCTACAAAAACGAATCATGTGCCCGATCTTCCCACACAAGTAGCATCGGGGTGCTGATTTTGATTTTGGGGTGCTGTTGGCAGGTTGTCTAAACTGGTTTCTACTCGTTTGAAGAGCAAAATTCTTCACCTCTTCGATTTCTTTCTCCCGTTTTGACTGCTTCAATTGCCTTTTCAAGTCTGCTATGATCTCATCTTTCTCATTGTCAGATTGCCTAGGCATTCTCACTTCTTTCTGTTTGGAATCATGTATATATGCTGCATGATTCCTAATATCCTCCAGTGGTAATGATTCCCATTGTGGACAACTTTGCCTGAAGTAATTTTGTATCGGGATTGAGGTTCCCTTTACAAATTGTCTTCTTATATGATCGATCGTATCCTGGAAATGAGTATCTCTAAGTCCTAATATCGTTTCAGCAGCTTCAATAACTCTGTCTAGAAAACTGCTCGGGTGCTCTTCTTCCCCTTGCCTCAGTTTCTCAAATTTTTGCCATGCATTTGGCCTTTTTGCAAAATTTCTCATTGCTTCGATAAGATCAGCCCTGCATCTTAACAAGGACCTCATGTTGGCGTGTTGAGTGAAATCTAGATCTTGATGTACTAAAGGCCATGATTCTAAATTGGGGTTTGTTCTAGTTTCGGTCAGGAATTTTTCCTTTTCCGAGGGAGTGTAAAATTCCCCCAAAATAAATTCAACATCGTCGAAACTAGGGTTAAAAAGTGTGAACACCCGCTTCAATTCTTTTAAACTTTTGTAAGGCTTTTTGTAGAATCTGGGGAAACGGCGTTTTAAAACCTCCATATCACTAGGAGTGAATGCCTTGTATGTTTTGACATGCACCACCCCCTCTCCAGGTTGGACAATAGTCCTGTCTACTATTGGTAGAACAGAGACCACTGCATTCTTTATTGGTTGATCTTTCTCTGTTTCCTTTTTCCCAAAAAATTTTGATTCTACGATTTCAAGTTGTAAGATGGTATGTTTATCGAGTTCATTCCCTTCACGTAATTGCCTCAACACTTGGAACAGTAGTTTTATGTTCTCAACTAGTTCCTTGTTATCATTTCCTTGTTTTGAATCAGATGCCTTATAATAGTTAAACAGATGAGTCAGAACCACTTTTAAAATTGTCAAAAAATGCCATAGAGCCAGAACAATTGCTATTGCTGTTCGAATGAAGCATATGCATTCAGCTAAAGTGAATGCAAACGATTTATAATAGTTGTAGATTTCTATTAATTGCTGTATCATGTTTGGTACTTTTACTAGCCAAAATGCACACATTCCCTGCATAAAAGACCATATAAGCAGTGATAGACTGCTTAATATAAAAATCAATCTTGTGCAATTCATTTTCTTTTTCTATTCTTCAGAAGATAGGTTTCGTATGACTTGGCTCGCCAGAATGTTATGGGGGTAATTTGAGGAAAGGTGTTTGGGATAAGGTAAAGTGAAAGGAGGATGTTAGAGACTTGGTAAATGGATAAATTAGGCTACAGGTAGGCTGGGATTAAAGGAGATTCAGGGTATACTAGGACTGAAGTGAGGAGTATAACACAGAAGGGAAACAGAGATCTTCTTGGGAGAAAGAAGTTAAACTAAACAGACTAACACATCAGGCTTACAGACTGGGACTTAGATTCAAACACAAGCTGAGGGAAATAGACTAAACTGAAATTAACAAACAGGCTTTAGTTAATTTCACAGGAAGGGACCTATTTTGAAGTAACTCCTTCCTTCAAGATGGATGCCTCAGCTACCCTCTAAGCTCAGAGTATGTTGTCTCTTTCCCTCTTCTTCCCTCTTGATAACTAACAGACAAATTACACTAAATAGAACTATTGAAACACAAAGGGTTTAATTGTTTGAAGGATGTTGGTTAGGAAGGTGGATTAAAGGAAAGCCCTATCAGTTATTTCAGGAACCTCAGGTGGGGGAAGGGAAGTAAAGATGGAATCTGAGTAAGGACCTGCCTAACTCAGTTTTACAAAATCTATCTAAAGAAAATAAATGATGATTTGATTAAATTATAAATAATGCTGTCAATTAGATAACTCTTCACAGATTTAACTCCTCTCTAATTTCTCTCCTTATAAACTCCACAGCCACTAAGGTAAGGGAGGGAAGGCAGGGTGGTATTAGGAAAGGAAGATATAAAGGGTCTATCTAAAATAATAATTTCTTAAGTAAATATATCAATGCTAGGCTAAATTTCAATATTGAAGCTAGATAATCTAAGAGCTCGCTCATTGACTTCCTCCCTTCACGGAAGATCCAGTCAACTGCCCCTCCTCAAGATTCTAAAACCTCTAACAGCTTTTTGGAACTCAGCCAAAGCTAGAAAAAACTATAACCCCCAATTCTGTATACTACAC
>NW_025399313.1:0-4535 GCF_016433145.1 Gracilinanus agilis
ATATATATATATATATATATATGTATATATATATATATATACACATACACACACATACATACATATATAAACTATTTAGGAGATACCATCAATGATACTGAAAATAATTATTCAGATAATTAGACAGATAGTACAACACACTCTTCCACGAAACCACCAATGCTCTGTATCCTGTCCAAGAAAGTTCATCTGGAAGAACAAAAGATCGAGAATATCAAGTGTAAGAAGCAAGGCTAAGCCAGGCATTTCTGGAACCTTGAAAGATGGAACACAGAGGAAAGAAGATCCAGTGGCAGTTTGGCTGAAGCAAGGACTTCTGGGAAGGAGAGCCAACTGATTCAGCTTTGGGGTTTTCAGTCCTTGGGCAAGGAGGTTGTTTTAGGGCTGTGTGACCCTCAAAGTGAACTTTGGAGGTTTTCCTCAGACTTTCAGAGAAGATTTTCTCATAATCTATATTGGTTCCTGAACACACTTGAATTACAACAACAGATTCTTCAGTGTTGGCCAGGGGTGTCTGGACTTCTGTGGGGAGCCGACCTCTGGGACCCTCAAATTGCCTTGGAAATTGTCCCTCAATATTCCCTCTAGTTAATAACAAATCTTAGCTGTAGATTACTAGTTTGGGATTTGGGTCAGTGAAGCTGTGATTTGGAGAACACAGGAGTAAATTCTGTTGGTATCCAACACAGTCAAGGACTGAAGGGGACTTAAGGAATTACCTGCACCCCCTTTGTGTACCCCATCTTTATTTCCCTTGATTATTTGTTCCTGTAATAAACTCTTTCAGTTTTCCTTAGTCAGATCAGAGTGTACTCATTGGTGGGAGGCAGAACGAGGAGGATTGAGAAAGAAAGGCAAGCAGACGACCATTTTTATCCTGATTTCCTTCTGTTTGTCCTGGCCAGCACAAACATCTTATTGGGGTTACACTCATTTCTCCTTGTGGAGATAACATCTCTTCAACATTTACAACCTGGCACGATTAGCAGAAGTCCCCTGTTTTCCTCTGGGAACCCCATTTTGTCTCCCAGTAGGGAGGGGTGGCAAAGAGGGAGAAGAGGCCCTTCCACATCAATGTAGGGGGTAAACAACTACACCTCAAACCTCCTGATCACTCCCCTTCCTACAAGTGGCCAGCAAAGAGTCAGAATCTGAAGAAAAAACAATTTTAATGGGGAAAACCTGTTTAGGGGATAGACGGCAGCCATCACGGGTGGGGCTCACTACAGCAGCTCTATAGGACAAACCTCTTGAAAAACACTGCACTAGGCATATTTAAAGGCACAGGCAGCAATTCAAAGGCATGGAATGTGCAATGGGAAGAACTCTTTTCATACTGTTTAGTAGCTCCTTGCTGATCTATTCTTTTTGGTCTATGTTTATGGGCTTTGGGTTAAAACCGTTCCATACTACCTGCTCCAACTCATACACTTAGTAGGCACATATCAGTGGCTGAAACTGGAACTAGAAAAAGTATGTGCATTTATTCCTACAACCATGGCTGTCCTAGCATAGTTTCTATAGTTTTATTGGATTTAAAAAAAGCTTATGGGGCAAATCTTGGGGTACAAGGCAGAAGAAAAATTAACCTTAACTATACTGAAAGAATTGGCCAAGATGATTGAAGCAGAGATAGGGAAACACTTAAAGGGGGGGAAAAGCACAAGAATCAGAGACTATAATGCAATTAGTGGACACAGAGGGTACAAGCCAGTAGGGAGCCAAGACAATAGATAAATCTGACAACAGTAAAAGGAGCAGAGGCAACAGTTCCATTCTACCTTTACAAAACTGAACTATTCTATAAAAGAATGCTGGGATAGTCCATTTAAAGACCTATAAGCCTTTCTCTAGTGGGGACTTAAGAGATCCTAAAAAAAGTAGGCCTGATTGGTACAAAAATCCTCATAAGTGTGTCAAAGAGTTCAAGCATGCCCTGAGACTTTATGATCCATCATATACAGATGCTGAGATTCTTTTAGAACTTTTTTCACCTACACAAGCCAAACAATTCATCCAAGAAAAAAGAAGTAGATTGTAATTGTCATTACAATCTAATATTATGGCCGGAGGTGTACTCAGACCTCAAATTATCTAATCCAGGGAATCATGCTTTCTTAAAGAGGTGCAGAAAGGATCTCACTGAAGCAATGTTCCACTATGCAAAATGCCCAGACTCATGGGGAAAATTTGAGGCCATAAAACAAAAAGCAGGAGAAAATCCTAGTACCTTTTTAGACAGGGTTGTGGAAGCTGGAGAATCTTTTCTCGGGTTTAGTAACTTAACAGAACTAAACCTCCAGCATATCAGGAGGCAGTTAATAAAGGGGAGCAGTTTGTTATTCAAAACTTATTTTACTCTCCATTGTCCTGCATGGGAGGATTTATCCCTAGAAGATTTAAGAAGGAGAACTTCATATGTTTACTCAGGTTCAAGCAGTGCAAATGAAAAAGAAAAGCAAACAGAGAGAAGCAAAGATGAAACCATTGCTGATCTCAAGAAATAGCTTAAAGAATCAAAAACAATGATCAAGAAAAAGGAAATAGAGGAGATAAAGAACTTAGCCACCTTACAACCTAGGATGGCGAAGAGGGAGAAGAGGCCCTTCCACATCAATGTAGGGGGTAAACAACTATACCCCAAACCTCCTGATCACCCCGCTTCCTACACAAGGGAACTAATTTTTAAAAATGTGAAAGATAGTGGCCTAACTACCATATCTTGAACTGTGCTATGAAGCAGTGATCATCAAAACAATCTGTTACTGGCTAAGAGAAAGAAGAATCAGTGGATCAATGAAATAGACTTGGGGTAAATGACCTCAGTAAGCCAGTGTTCCATAAACATAAAGAACCCAGTTTTTGGGACAAGAATTCACTATTTGACAAAAACTGCTGGGAAAATTGGAAAACAGTATGGGAAAAATTAGGTTGAGATCAACATGTCATACCCTATAACAAGATAAATTCAAAATGGAAAAAAAGGCTTTAATATAAAAAGTGAAATCATAAATAAATAGAAATTTATTCCCAAATAATAATGGCAAAGGAATGAATTTAAGACCAAAAAAGAGATAGAGAACATTACAAAATAGAAAATGAATCATTTTTATTACATTAAATTAAGAAGGTTTTGTACAAAGAAAACCAATGCAACCAAAATTAGAAGGGAAGGCAACAACCTGGGGGAAAAATTTTATAACAAAACTCTCTTACACAGGTATAATTCCCCAAATATATAAGGAAATAAGTCAATTGTGCAAGAAATCAAGCCATTCCCCAAATGACAAAACGATCAAAGGACATGAACAGGCAGTTTTCAGATAAAGAAATCAAAACTATCAATAAGCACATGAAAAAGTGTTCTAAATCTCTCATAATTAGAGAAATGCAAATCAAAACAACTCTAAGGTGCCACCTCACACATAGCAGAGTGGCCAACATGACAGTAAAGGAAAATAATAAATGTTGGAAGTAATGTGGCAAAATTAGGACACTAATGCATTACTGGGGGAGTTGTGAATTGATCCAACCATTCTGGAAGGCAATTTGGAATTATGCCCAAAGGGCTTTAAAAGACTGCCAACTCTTTGATCCAGCCATTCCACTGCTGGGTTTGTACCACAATGAGATAATAAGGAAAAAGACTTGTACAAAAATATTCATAGACACACTCCTTCTGGTGGCAAAAAACTGGAAAAAGGAGGGGGTGTCCATTGTTTGAGGAATGGCTGAATAAATTGTGGTATCTAATGGTGATGGAATACTATTGTGCTGAAAGGAATAATGAACTGCAGGATTTCTATAGGAACTGGAAAGACCTCCAGGAATTGATGCAGAGCAAAAAGAATAGAATCGGGAGAATATCATACAGAGACTGATAAACCGTGGCACAATCAAACAAATAGACTTCTCTACTAGCAGCAATGCAACAATCCAGGACAATTATAAGTGACTATCCACACCCAGAAAAAGAACTGTGGGTGCAGAAATGAGAAGAAAAACATGCTCGATCACATGGTTAGGTGGAGATAGGGATGGGGATTTAGAATTTAAATGATCACTCTGTTGCAAATATTAATAATATAGATATAGGGGGCAGCTGGGTAGCAAAGTGGATTGAGAGCCAGACCTAAAGACAGGAGGTCCTAGGTTCAAATCTGGCCTCGGAACTTCCTAGCTATGTGACCCTGGGCAAGTCACTTGACCCCCATTGCCTAGCCCTGTAACAAAATAAAATTAATATAGAAGGAGATATATAAAAGATAATAGGGTTGAAAAAATGTTTAAAAAAAATAATATAGATATAGGTTTTGAGCAATGATACACATAAAACAGTGTAATTGCTTATTGGCTCAGGGAGAGGGGTAGGGGGGGGAGGAAAAGAACATAAATCATGTAACCACGGAAAAAATATTCTAAATCAATTAATTAAAATTTTAAAATTTTAAAAATTAAAAAATTAAAAGAAATATAAAATAATATAAAAATTTTAAGAGCTTATATAAAATAAATGAGTATTAATGCTTGTATAG
>NW_025399314.1:0-3216 GCF_016433145.1 Gracilinanus agilis
TTTTTTTTTTTTTCTATGGACACGTGGGAACTATCAAACTACATTTCCCGTGGTCCAACGGGTTTCCGTTTCCAGTTCTTTGGGCATGGGGACGTCTGAGTCACCACGCAGAGAACAGTTTAAAATGAGAGGAAATCTGAAAGTAAATCCTTTTTAGCTCTTTAGCTCTTTAGCCTCTTTAGCTACTGGGTGCAGGATGAGAGGGGAGGTAATTATGGCTGAAGTGGCAGTTTTGAATTCTTACAAGCGCGTGGTCTAATGACTTTATCTATCAGCATGGCTTTAATTAAAATACTAATTTCTATATTTATATCAGCCTTTATTATTTTTAATCTTAATAATATATAGTATATATCATGTGTATATGTGTGTATTGTTACGATTAAAAATAATAAAGACTGATATAATAATGTAAATTAGTATTTTAATTAAAGCCATGGCCATGCTGGTAAAATCATTAGACCATGAGCCGGTAAGAATTCAAACTGCCTCCGCCATTTTACCTTTTGTACCTTCCCGCGCCTGCTAGCTCAGAGAGAGACTTCCTCCTCACCCAGGAGATTTAACCCCTCTCTTATATCATCATACTTCCTGTTTGCCATGAGGAATCATGGGAAATGTAGTTTCAAAGTCTCTCATGTGCCCATAAAATATATATATACTTTTAGATGGCATCTCCCAAATTCCAATTTTACAGTATGAATGTAAAATTCTGTGAATAATTTGATAATAGAGTTGCAAACATTTAAATGTAGTTTGCATGAGGGAATTTAATGTTTTGTTGTAATTTTGCTGTAAAACTTATGCGTTGTTGTGTTGAAAATGCATTTTTCCAAACGTGTTTGCATTTATTAGTTGGTAGGATATTTCTGTATTAGAATAGGAGTTGTGTTTGATGTTTGTTTTGACTTTTGTGTTGATATGTCATATTTGCTGTTGATATTGTTTTGTTGGAAATTTTGCATTGTTACTTGTTGCTTTGTGCTTTGAACTATGTATTTTCAATGTATTTATCCCTTTACCTTTCCTTGTTGAAATCCCTAGTGTAGGGTAGAGTAGGATACTGTTAGATAGAATAGAGTTAGTGTAGGTTGTTTGTTATTTTGGGTTAGAATTTTAGTTTAGTTTGCAGTGCACAAATACCAAAATATTGTTAATTTTGGCTTTGTGCAAAGGGGGAACTGTTGTGAGGAGGATTACTTAGTTATTATTTTGGAGACCTAACAGGAAGGGCTAAAGAATTCCAAATGGAATGGGGAAGCAGGAAGTGTGCCCCTCTCTCTGAGACGGACACCATGGTGATTGGGACAAGTTGTAACTGACCCTAGGAGACCTCAGAGAAAGTGGAGTTTGTACCCTGATTCCCTGGGATCCTGAAGGAAGACTGATATCTACTTGTGGGAGATTTTTGGTGGAGACTATTAATCCCAACCTGAGTTGCAGGTTAACTTGGATTGGGTTAGCTCCTAGAATCTACCCACCTGAAAGACTACTGCTAGTGGTCCTGGAGGAGCTGGAACATCACTGGAGTGTGTCAGGACTCTGCTGTGAGGGTACCCACTTCAGGCCTGCTATTCTCTGGGCCCTGTCTTGCTTTAGGTTTAGTTCAGTAGAGATAAGTCCCTCCCCTGACCCTGTGGTTTGCCCTTGGTCTGAAAGTGTAGAAACCCCTATTCCCATCCTTTACCATAGTTCCCTTAATTAAATTTGTTAGAAAATCTTGTCATTTGCTTGCTAGTTTCCATAGGCCCCTTGTCTAGATGGTGCAGGGTGACAGTTAGGGCCTAACTGCCACTTCTGTTAACAGACATTTCCTTAGCAGTTAAACCCAGTCTCCCTACCTTGTTAAGTCCCCTTTGTCATTCCTGTCTCCCACACACTCTTCTGGACCCACATTTATAGTTTTTCAGACCACTGACTATTAGGTTCTGCCTTTGATGAAGGCAATAGGCCAGGTCCAGTTACCTGCCACACACCTGGACAGGCCATGTTATCTCAGTCCTCTGGAATCTGTCGGGTGCAGCCTTGATTGCTGCTATGAGTCTGAAGGGCACAGGGAGGGGCTTCCTTCCTGCAGCCACCCAAGTAGGTCCTTCTAAGAGTTTCTCACCCTGGAGCTGTCCATACATCATCATGGTTTCCTCAGTGCCACGATCTCCCAGTGATAAAGTCTCTTCTAGAGTCAGTGAGGTGGTGAAATGGGCAGGTTTGGGACATGGCCTTGGTAGCTGTGTGACCCTGGGCAAGTCACTTCATCAATCTCTTTGACTCAATGTCCTCGAGCCTTCATTTGTGAAGTAGGAAGAAGAATGACACCTCCTCCAGAGGGCCAATGGGTTCGTTTAGGGGAAGGAGTTAACTGATGTTAGAGGTGAAAAGTGGATCTGAAGATAAAGTGGCCCCTGTGTGTCTGACTGTGTCTGACTGTGTCTGACTGTGTCTGAGCTCGGCGCTCCTCACAGGTCCCGCACTTCAAACGGGTATGACGCACCAGCAGGCCATTCAGTGGAAGCCAGCTGGGAGGATGAAGAGCTCCGAGAGCCAGTTTGGGGCTCTAAACGGAGGGCTGGGAGGCCCATTCGGGGTTCCTCTGAACCGCGTTCGTGGCTCCAAGCCCCCCACCCCCACTGGTGGCTGAGGAACTACTGAATGACCCCGGGAGGCTCCTCCCCCCAGTGCAAGAACCGTATGCATGGCCCGAGGAGGGAGGGCAGCCCCGAGTGCTGAGCCTGAGAACAGTTCGCTGAGCACGTGAAAGACCACGTGCGGTTTGGAATCCGCGGAGAACTCGCCTAGTTAGCCTGAAACCGAAGGTTTAGTTTCTTACAATTTCCAGGAATTGCTACTGCTCACGTGATCCCAGCCGAGGCCCGGATTATTTCTCCTTTTCTTCCCTGGGCTGGTGAAGTTTTTATGCCCTACAATAGGGTTAGAGCGAGAGGGGCGTGGCTAGAGAGGGCGGGCCCAGAGGGCGGGGCTCTCTCCTTCTTTCTTCCGCATCCTCCTGCAGACCTTCTCCTCCCTCCCCCACAACCCCCCGCCTCCGCACGGTTTTCGGACCAAAAAGAGCCGGGAACTCGGGCCGCCGGGTGCCCCGGGACCCTTTTCTTTCTTCCCAAAAGCCCGGAGACCGGAGCGCCCGGAACTGAGCGGGGGAGGGCCAGCGCAGAGGCCTCCGGGAAACCGGAAGTGAAGATCGTACCCAGCCCTCCCCCC
>NW_025399315.1:0-2699 GCF_016433145.1 Gracilinanus agilis
CATGGGTCGGGGTGGACATGATTGAGGGTGTAGACTCGAAACTACCACACCAATGCAACTACCAACAATTTGGAAATTGGTCTTGATCAAGGACACATGACAAAACTAGTGGAAATGCGCATTGGCCAAGGGTGGGGGGGGTGGGGGTGGGGTTGAAGGGGAAAGGCGGAGCATGAATCATGTAACCATGTTAAAAATGAATATTAATAAATGTTAAAAAAAGTACTAAAAGATAACTATAACAAGAAAAAATAGAACACATTAAAGAAACTAACTGACAAAATTTTATGCTTTAGGTTTTTTTTTTAATAATCAGTGAAATCGTGCTATTAAACTATTATATCTTGAAGGTGAAAATTAGAGAACCAATGAGTAATTAATCTTTTTCAAGTCACCTGCCCTATCCCAAAACGCCTAGTTGTTCCTGATCATTAAAATATTACTTGTATATAACAATATGAACTAATTTTTTCATTGTTCAGTATAAATTTAGTCAGAAATAATTAATGGAAGAGAATTTTTAAAAATAGGTCATGTGTGAATTTAAGTAAAATCCTACTGTTATTTTAGTGTAGTATGGGGGACTTAATTATCATACAATTACATTGTTAATACAGTTATAAAATTAATCCAATAAAGTCTCAGCATGTTACTTTCTACCCCATCATTTATTTCAAAAATATTCATAATTTATTCAGTTGGTGTAGAAAATCCTCTATAACATTATTATTTCTTAGTAAGCCTTTTCTATCTATGTTAAATATTCAGAACAAGATAAGTGCTATTATTTTATGTCAAGAATACAGATATTATTATTAATAATGCTTATATGTGTATATACAGATTTCTTGCATATAAGCCAGTTGTTATTTCATAGACTATGTATTACTTTATTTTTCAGTGGTGAACTGAGACATCATTTGCTCTGGGAGTCTTTCCTGATCTTTCCCTATAATATGTGAGGACATTATTTTGCATTTATCACCTAAATTATTTTATACTTATATATACAAATGTCTTATTTCCCCTAATATGTTATAAATTTAAGGTGAAAAAGTATGTCTGCTTTTGTCTTTCCACCTCCAAAATTATAGAAGTTTTCCCTTGATTTGCAAATATTTTCTGTTTGTTGTAATTCATGGCATACTTAAATGATCTCATTTATATTATCATAAATGAGTTGTTGGCTGCTCTTATTTAACATTACATCCTATTTTCTAAACTGCAGAAGGTCTTTATAGCATTTCTGCTGAGACAGATTTGCTTTTGAGATCCTTCCATTTGTTATCTAGATGTTGTCTTCCTTTCATCTGCCTTCTACATGCATCACTTCAGCTCACCACAGACATAGAGACTTGAAAACTTTAGGCATTATTTAGTCCAAAACCTCTTTTTACAAAGGATGGAAAAGATTAAGTGATTTATCTAAAGTTGCATAGTTGGTAAATGTTAGAGATGAGATATAAACTCAGATTGTCTGGCCCCAAATCCAGAGATCTTTGTATTGTATTACTATTAGTGGAGGGAGACTGGCATTGTTCTTTTCTTCTAGGCAAACTTTTTTTTTTGGTTACTGTTGTTTGTTTTGTTTTGTTATAAAATATATATTTCAATGTTCATCATGTTGTGAAGGAATACAGAGAAAAAATCTTTTAGGAAATATCATGAAGAATTATATGCTTTCATCTATATTCAGAATTCATCAGTCCTCTCTATAGTAGTGGATAGCCTTGGAATTGTTCTGGATCCTTGCATTGCTGATAATAGTTGTCATTCACAGTTGATCATTGAACATTATCACTGTTGCTGTGTACAATGTTCCCCTATTTCTGCATCACTTCCTATAGGCATTTCTAAGTTATTTGTGATCATCTTGTTCTCATGGCACAATAGTCTCCCATTACAACTAAAATACCACAACTGAAGCAGTCCAGCAGCTTCAAGAAGGTTCCTGGTGGGTAGGTCACTTAGAAAGGGGAACCAGGGACTGAAAGAAAAATGGGTTACAGTTTAAGGACTAATGGAAAGAGAACAGAAGGCGAGAATAAAGACACACAGACCAAGAAAGTTCCGGCATAAGGTAGTCAGACAGCGAGGAAGCTCTGGTGGAAAAGAGCTTCACTGGGATGAAGCTCTGATGGTAAAGAGCTTAACCCTTAGCCGCCATATAGGTGTTTTTATTGAGGTTACAACAGCATAGGGGGAAAGGAAAATTATAATTAGAAGAGTTGTCTGATACTGTAACATTATGAAGTAATCACCAGAAGATACAAAATGCCCAGATCAGGAGTACCTATGGCCTAAGGCATCTAAGTTTGTTTGATATATATGTTAATTGATTATTATTGATAAAATAAGGAGACCAGTCTTCCTGAGTGTAGCCTTAGGGAAGGGCTAGGAATTTGGCAAGGCTGAGGTTCAATTTAACTCAAGGTTACAGAAATCAATCATAAGCAATACAAGAGTCAGCTTTTTGAGCATCCTTAAAATAATATCAAGATTAATGTATACCTGGACTCCTACTTGTTCAACCATTCCCCAATTGTTGGATATCACTTCAGTTTCCAGTTCTTTGCCACCTCATAAATTGCTAGAAATATTTTTGTACAACTACATCCTTATCCCTTCTCTTTGAAGTTTCTTTCTTTCTTTCTTTCTTTCTTTCTTTCTTTCTTTCTTTCTTTCTTTCTTTCTTTCTT
>NW_025399316.1:0-5205 GCF_016433145.1 Gracilinanus agilis
CTCTCTCTCTCTCTCTCTCTATTTCCCTCTGTCTTAGTTTAAGACAGAAGTGCATCAAGGACTAGGCAATCCAGGGTAAGTGACTAGCAACTAGCTAGAAAGTACCTAAGGCCAAATTTGAACCCAGATTCTCCTTCCAAAAAAGCGCTCACTCTATCCATTGTGCTACTTAGATGCCCCCTCTGCTATTGATTTTCTTTGTGATCTCAGGCAGATCACTTTCATTCCCTGGGTTCAAATATTGCCTTACTATCTGTGTGACCACAGGCAAGTGTCTTACATTAGTTAGGTCTCAATTTTTTCAACTATAAAATAGGAATAAATACCTATCTAGAAGGATAGAGAACTCATATGAGATCCTGAATGTAAAATGCTTTGTGAACTTTAAAATGTTAAAGTTAAATTGTCAACTCATAATTTTTAGCCTGAGCTTGTGATCTTATTGGTATCAGAAATTTCTGGTATGAAACTTATGTATATCAATACAGTGACAACCTGTCTAATGTACAGTTGATTTTCCATTATCACATGGGCAGTATTGTGGCAGAGGAAGGAAAGGAACCCAGTACTTGCTGATGATTTTTAGTCATTAAACTATGCTGTTATTTACTAGACAATGCTATTATAATTTATTTATTAATTACCAGAACTAATTAATCACTGACAATAGTAGTTACTATAGATGGATCTGAAAGATACTGTTTGATTAGCCTAAAGTATGGATCCTCCCCAAGTATGACAGTTGATCTGAGGACAATTCTATATAAGTCAGATGATGGCAACTAGTGAAGTGCTGGTGAAAATTTTTTTTAACATTTAATAATATTTATTTTTTAGAAAAGTTAACATGGTTACATGATTCATGCTTTCCCCTTCACCCTCCCCCCCATAGCTGATGCTCATTTCCACTGGTTTAAACATGTGTCATTGATCAAGACTTATTTCCAAATTGTTGATAGTCGCATTGGTGTGGTAGTTTCGAGTCCACATCCCCAATCATGTCCGCCTCAACGCATGTGTTCAAGCAGTTGTTTTTCTTCTGTGTTGCCACACCTGTAGTTCTTCCTCTGAATGTGGGTAGTGTTCTTTTCCATAAATCCCTCAGAATTGTCCTGGGTAATTGCATTGCTGCTAGTACAGAAGTCCATTACATTCGATTTTACCATAATATATCAGTCTCTGTGTACAATGTTCTTCTGGCTCTGCTCCTTTCGCTCTGCATGAATTCCTGGAGGTCTTTCCAGTTCACCTGGAATTCCTCCAGTTTATTATTCCTTTTAGCACAATAGTATACCATCACCAGCATATACCACAATTTGTTCAGCCATTCCCCAATTGAAGGACATACCCTCCTTTTCCAGTTTTTTGCCACCACAAAAAGTGTGGCTATAAATATTTTTGTACAAGTCTGTTTATCTATGATCTCTTTGGGGTACAAACCCAACAATAGTATGGCTGGATCTAAGGGCAGGCATTCTTTTATAGCCCTTTGAGCATAGTTCCAAATTGCCTTCCAGAATGGTTGGATCAGTTCACAACTCCACCGTGCTGGTGAAATTTTAACAATCAGCTCTCTAAAAATAAATGTATGTTGGATGCAATTTTAAATTTAATCTGCATTATTCACGTTTTCATCATCACTTTTTAATTTTATTTTAATAATTTTTAAATTTTAATTTTGAATATTTTCCCATAGTTACATATTTCATGTTCTTTCCCTCTCCCCCAAACCCCACTAACCACCCTTAGCCAACACACAATTCCACTGGGTTTTACACGTATCATTGATCAAGACCTAATTCCATATTATTGATAATTGGACTAGATTATAATTTAGTGTCTGCATCCCAATAATATTCCCATCAGCCCATGTGTTCAAACAGTTGTTTTTCTTCTGTGTTTCTCCTCCCACAGTTCTTCCTCTGAATGTGGCTGGTTTTCTTTCTCATAAGTCCCTCAGCCTTGCTCTGGAGCCTTGCATTGCTGCTAGTAGAGAAGTCTGTTATGTTCACATCATCACTTTTTAAAAAAGTTTAGAGAATTAACATAGTAAGTCCAGTCCTGATTTATAGTGTTTGCTAATTTCTGAAGTGTAAATGCTCACAGTGAAAATTTAACAATTGACCTGTGAAGCCCAAAGAAGCTGGCTTCAGCACACCACTGGAGGCAATTGTAGTCTCAATCCTTCTAAATCTAGATCAATTCCCACTTTCCCTATGAACTTCCTTTGGGCCCACATTTATCTCTCCTTTTACTTCCATAGCACTTATTCCCTGCATCACACTAATCATAATTATAATGACAATAATAAATTTAAAGTGATGTTTTTAATAGCTGTCACTATGCTAAATACTCATGGAATGAAACTTTCAGAAAATATTGAGGAAACTTTAAGCAACCAAATGGTATAGTGGCTAGAGCACTGAACTCAGAAAGACCCGAGTTCAAATTCAGCCTCAGACACTTAGCTCTGTAACCTTGAATGAGTGACTTAATTTTTTTTTTAAACCCTTAACTTCTGTGTATTGGCTCTTTGGTGGAAGAGTGGTAAGGGTGGGTAATGGGGGTCAAGTGACTTGCCCAGGGTCACACAGCTGGGAAGTGTCTGAGGCTGGATTTGAACCTAGGACCTCCCGTCTCTAGGCCTGAGTCTCAATCCACTGAGCTACCCAGCTGCCCCCAAGTCACTTAACTTCTGACTGTCTTAGTTCCCTCCTCTGTGAAATGGGTAGAACAATAGCACCTACCTTCCAGGGTTGTTGTGACAGTCAAGTGAGGAAATATAAAGAGCTTGGCACAGAGTAGGTTCTATGCAAATGCATTCTATTTTTATTATTAGCAGAAGAAATCAAAACCATGTGGCAACTGAATAAGGTATATAATATTATACCTTATTCCTGACTATTCCTGGGGTCATCTCAAAGATGCTTTCATTGAGTTTAGAGAAGAGGAGTTTATATCCCAATATCATTATTCAGTTATAAAAAGCAGCTATTTTTATCCCCCTGGGAAAATAGCAAAGCATTAAATATAAAAGGTTCAGGGAAGAGAGGCAGTATAGCGTAGTGGATGGAGAGCTGGCTTTGGAGTCAGTGCTTCCTATAGCCAGACACTGTGCTAAGGGCTTGGGGACTTGAAGAAAGCCAAAAAACTACTTTTTTGACTTGAACTATAATAAGGAAGGCAACATATAAACAAGATATATACAGGATAAATTGGAAATCATCTCAGAGGGATTGGGAATGGCTTCTTAGACAGTTGAGACTTTGGCTGAGATTTGAAGTCAAATTAGGGAAGCCAAGAGGCAGAGCTGAGGAGAAGAGACCATTTCAGGCATGGGGAAAAGGTAGAGAGAGACAGATGGTGTGTCATACAAGAGCAATAGCAAGGAGGCTGTTGTCATTGGATCATAGATTGTACAGAGTGTTAGAGTAAGGGATAAAAGTAAGTAATGTATAAAAAGACTGAGAAGGGGGGCAGCTGGGTGGCTTAGTGGATTGAGAGCCAGACTTAGATATGGGAAGTCCTAAATTCAAATCTGACCTCAGACACTTCCCAGCTGTGTGACCCTGGGCAAGTCACTTAATCTCCACTACCTCACCCTTACCACTCTTTTGCCCTGGAACAAATACACAGTATTGATTCTAAGTTAGAAGGTGAGGATTAAAAAAAAATAAGACTGGAATGTTAGGAAGCAGCCAGGTTATAAAGGGCTTTAAAAGCCGTACAGAGGATTTAAAATTTGATCATGAAGGTAATAGGGAGACACTGAAGTTTATTGAGTAGGGGAGTAACACTGTAAGATCTGTAGGAAGATCTGTTTGATACCTGAGTGGAGGTTGAGTTAGTAAGAAGAGATTTGAGGTAGGAAGAACATGTAGCAGACTACTGCAACAGACCAGAAGTGAGACCTGCAACCTCAGAGTTATGGTACTGTTAGAAGAGAGGAGAGATGGGGGCCTGTGTGTATGTGTATTTCCCTCTCTATATATACATATGCTGCACAAATCGAAATGATAGGGTTTGGCAACCAATTGGATATAGGTGATGAGATTGGATATGGGGATATATTGGATACAGGAGATGAGCGAGAGTGAAGAAGACAATACTTAGTTTTTGAACCTGGGTATCTGGGAAAATGGTGGTGCATTTATAGAAATTGTATACAATACTAATAGTATAGTATAAATAGTATAGTATAAATAATATAGTAATAGACAGAAATAGGGAAAGGTAATGAGTTTAGTTTTGAACATGTTGAGTTCAAGATATCTATAGGATATCTAGTTCAAGATGTTTAACAGGCAGTTGGAGATGCCATTTTGGAGATCAGGAGAGAAGTTTGGGCTGGATAAATAGATCCGAGAATCATCTCCATGGAGATTATCATTGAATCTATGGGAACTGATGAGATCACCAAATGAAAAAAAGTAGTCAGAGAAGAGAAGACAAAAAGGGTTCAGGGTCCGGGTTAAGATGGCGGCAGAGTAAGAAGCAGCTCTTAACCTCTCCTGACCGAAACACACAAAACTCCTCAAGGGGACATAAAAACAAGTCCAGACGAACAGAGGAACCCCACAACAGGGCACAGCGTGGAAGGTACGTGGAATCGAGGCATTTCCATGCTATAAAGGGGTGAAACAGCTCTCACTAAATTGCGGGTTGAGCAGCCACCCTACTCCCACCCCCTCCACACACATCTATAGCGCCAAAGCCAGCTAAAAAGAAATAGAGCAAGTTTGGGGCACCCATCGAGTCATTGGCAGCTCCGGGGCCTATTCCTGAGAGCAGCAAGATTTAGGACCCCAATAAGCCAAAGAACACACGTGAAATCTGAGCGCGGGAGCAGAGAGTGGACACAGGGCGCAGAGCGCGGGCTGAGAGCACAGGCACGGGCGGAGGCGTAGGTGGAGGCAGACACAGCCAGGAACTAAAGCTCTGAAAACCTGAGTGGGGAACCAGCGTGGACGGGTATATGACTGTGGAAGCAGCACCCTGAGACTTGTAAAGGAACCTCCTGCAGAGGATCAAGCAAGGGGGTACACAAGGGGGCTTGACCTTGGAAAAAACCAGAACTCAGACCTCAGGAGCCAATAGACTGTGGACAGACACTGAGCGCGAGGATAAACCTGAGAAGCTGCTGGGCTAATGATGGCTACCCAGTCTCAGGAAGCTCAGAAGAGAAAGAATAACAACAAGAAAAAG
>NW_025399317.1:0-8257 GCF_016433145.1 Gracilinanus agilis
TATATACATACATATATACATATATATATATATAAAACATATATAGATGCTCCCTCAAATACCCTAACCTGCCAATTCTTCAATCTATCCAGTTTTCATGATTAGTTCCTCCACTTCATCTCAGCTATACATGCCCTTGATTTTGTCATCACCCACAAATTCCCACTTTTATATCAAGAACTCTGAAATAACTTTTATCTGATCATAATCTTTGATTATTCTATCTTTTCCTGTGATTTATAATCCCTAGTCCAGTTCTTTATTCTCATCATTAACACCATTCTCTCTGCCCCTCAATTCTTTCCCAGGTCATTACTCTCACACTGGCTACACTCTCATTCCTGTCCTCTTCCAATCCCTTGGTGAACCAACTCAACTTTAAACCATTCTCTCCTTTTTAATCCCTTGCCCTCTTGTCCTATAAACAATCATACCTTGGCAAACCCTACCCCTGGATGACTTCCATCATCTGAAAGATGAAGCAAACACTTTACAAATGGGAAAACTGCATTTGAGTCTATTCATCAACTAGCCCCAGACCATCTCTGGTGCCTCCTAACTCCTTCTATTCTCTCTCTGTTTTCTCAACCTCTCTAACCATCAACCTTCTCCCTAGAGATGCCTATGGCCCTCTCTTTTGATTAGCTATTTATTTGATTTAGACCATGAAGAGTTCAGACTAAGCTTATGCCACTTTTAGCTTTATTCCTCACTTTCTAGACATCTTAACCTCTTTACCATCAGTCTTCTTCCATTTTCCAGATCTTCTTTATAGAGTGTCTTTTCTTTTTAGAATATAATGATAAGGACTATCTTCTTGCTTGTATTTATATCTACAGCAATTATCACAGTACCTGAAATAGTTAGTATGAAACAAATGCTCTATATATCTATGTCTATATCAATATCGATATTCAAATTTTTCTGTCTCCTTCACTCCTATTCACATGTTGCTGAAAAGAGCAGGAGGAAGAAACAAAACCATGCTGATTGGGTCTGCTACAGATCTCTGTTATCTAATTTCATAACTTCATTTCAGCAAAGTTATTGTTATATTTCTCCTTAATTGATTCACTATTCCTGTCTTTGCAGGAACATTCCCAACTTTCTCAACTTTCAAGCTTCTTCTCTTCTCACTCTCTCTGCTAAGGACCTTACACATTATTTTTAAAAATTGAGCCCACTCTGAGTTCCTTTCCCTTTCTCCTAATCTCTATCACCCTCCACTATATCCTTTGCAATCTGGGTCTTGGATAGAAAAGTGACCCTTCTCCTTGCCAAGGTCAACTATCCCACATGCACACTTTATTCCATACTCTCCTATCTTCTCCATCAGATTGCCCCCATATTCCTTTATTTCAATTCTTCCCTATCACTACCTATATAAAACCCTATCTTTAAAAAGGGGGTTATTTTTATTATTTTAATGATTAAATATTAAATTTTACTTAAATTAATTTATTCTTATTTAGTTAAATTAAAATATTAAATAAACTAAAATAATATTTTATTATTTCATCCATCATTTTCATAGCTATAATCCTACATCACTCCTCCTCTTCAAGTTCCTTGAGAAAATGATCTATACTCTGTATATATTTCATCTCCTCTCTTTCTCTGTTAAACCTTCTGCAATCAGGTTTCCAATTCTCATTGTCAAACTGAAATTGCTCTCTCTCCAAAGTTACCAATGAATTCTTTTTTTCCCCCAGTGAGTTCTTAACTCACAAATATAAAGGTCTTTTCTCAGCCCTTACCCTTCTTGATCTCTCTACCATATTTTATATTATTGGTCACCTTCTTCTTCTGGATATTGTTTCCTTTCTGGGTTATCATGACACCGATCTCTCCTGGTTCTCCTTTCCTGTGGTGAGTAATATCTTAATGTCTTGCCCTTCCTTTTCTTGCAAGTTAGGCTAGTTTTTCCTTAAAAGGTATTGAAATATTCCTTAAGATTTGGTTAGCTCAAGGGACTAAAGACCTGAGGTTCCTGTCAGGTTCCTGAGATTACTTCCTGTTTCCCAAGAGGAACTCTAATATTTGCTGGACCATGATGAGGCAAGGGAGCCTCACCCTGTTAAATCAACTTGGGGTGTCCTAAATGCCTATCTTTGTTGGGTATCTTCTTCCTGCTATTGTTAAGTATATCTCCTTTTTAAACTGTTGAATAACCTGTGAGTGACTAATTTCACTACCAACTGTGAACCTGAACATTAGTGAGTCAGATTCTCCACTAACAACATCCAAAAGCACTGGAAGGGAATGGACCAAATATCAACTCCCAGTCCAGGAACTGAGACTGAAAATCTGAATGAAGGGAAAAAAAATCAAATACAATAAAGAAGCGCAATGGGTTAAGAGAAAGAAGATCAAGAGTCAAATCCAGAAATGTTTAACCCACAGAATTATAAACACAGTGTTGGGGAGTTGGGTGAGGGGAATGCCTGGATGAAAAAAAAAACTAAGAAAGAAAAAATAAAATTATAAATGAAATGAGAATTTAGGAAGAAAAATGAGAAGGGGGATAAATAACTTAGAACAGAAAGTGGAAATTTTTACCCAAGTAGCAGACTGCCTGAAAAAAATAGAATGTGACAATCAGAATGCAATGACTCTATGAAACAAGAAAAAATACTAGAACAAAATAAAAAGTCTGAAAAAATAGAAGAAACTGCAAGACATCTATTATAAAAAACAACTGTACTATACAGATTGAGAAAAGATAATTTAGGAATCATGATTCTCCTTGAAAACAAAGACCAAAGAAACTACTTGGACACATTATTTCAAGAAATCATAAAAGAACACCACCCAGTTCTTTTAGAACCAGAGAAAAATAGCAATAACTCACCCTTCATCTCCTGAAAGAAAACCCAAGGTGAAAACTTCCATGAATCTAATAGCCCAAATCTAGAGCTTCCCAGCTAAAGAATGCTGCAATGGGGCAGCTAGATGGTTCAATTGATAGAGAGCCAGGCCTAGAAATGGGAGGTTCTGAGTTCAAATTTGTCCTCAGACTCTTCCTAGCTATGTGCACCCCACCCACCCCAAGTCTCTCAATCCCAGATGCCTAACCATTACTGCTCTTCTGCCTTAGAACTGATATTTAGTATTGATTCTAAATAGAAGGTAAAGATTTAATAAATAAATAATGCTGCAAGCAATCCAAAAAGAACAAAATCTCATTGGATCCTTACAACTAACCTGTAAGGTTATATAGCTATTATCACCTTTATTTTAATAAATGAGGAAATTATTCAGAGAAGTTAAGTGATGGCAATGATTACACATATCCAGGTAGGCAAACTCCATTCCCACAACACTTTAGCTCTCCTCTAGTACCTAGGATAGTACCATGCAAATAGTAGTATAAGGGTGAAAAAGGGGTTTTATGGGTTCAATATATTAAAGATGGTTGCCAGAGGATTGAACTATTATCAATCCTCAATTAAGAATAATCTCAAATCAAAATTGACTTTTATGGAAATTTATTTACATGAGAAGAGAGAGAGAGAAAGTAAGGAAATAAGAATCTGTCCCACTAATTAGTCCAGGTAGATCTTAACTCTCAGCCAAGGGTTAAAGGGCCTGAGGCCTGGAGGTGAATGGAGCAAACTTCATTCACAGAGTCTATAAAAAGAAGTTTCTTAATAGAAGTTTAGGAAGATTCAGTCTTTAAACCCCCCATGTGGAACAGTCTCAGTCATGAACCAGCAAAGCTCCCTCAGGTCCCCTTCACCAAACCAGAAGAAACTTCACTCACTCAACTCCCTCTTTTTAAAGGGGTCACATATGCATCACTTCCAATGCCTTCCCTTAGCCTGCGTGTGCAATCACAATAGATGATTTCTCATAGAAAGCGTAGGGGGCGGTGCGTTGATTCTGATTCATTACTCACTCTAGCACACATGGGTTAGGACCTCCCAGAATTGGAAGGTGCTCTCACTTTTGGTGATTAAATCTAAAGATGGGCAGTGTAGACTTAATCTAATTATCACAGTAGTGAATGAGTCAACAAACCAATGAGTGAATGAGCAGGTTCAAGTTTGATGGGATGGAATGAAAACGAAAGTAGTTTTAGTAATAACCTCATTGTGATTTGGGAGATAGTATAAAGAGGGGAGGATCTCTATTCTGTCATGGAAGCAACCTACCCTCCTATCTGGGCTAAGATTTCACATAGAGTCAATTCCTTGGGTTAAATAACAAAAAAGGAAGAACTATGGAAAAATAAAACCACAAATATTAGTTTTTTGAAACTTCCTTTCTTTTTCTTTTGTGAACTTACATTACCAGAATAACTATGTTTGTTACTCCTTGGAAAATATTGACAAAGCCATATATAAGTATATGAAGAAATGCTCCAGATCAGAGATCAGAGAAAATACAAGCCAAAACAATTCCGAGATATCATCTCACCACCACTATGGCTAAAATAACAAAAGGGCAAAGTAAAAAATATTGGAAAGGATATGGGAAAACAGGGTTACCTAATGCACTGTTGGTGAAGCTGTGAATTGATTCAACTATTTTGGAGAGCAATTTGGAATTACACTCAAGAGAGTTATAAAATTGTGTATATTCTTAGACCCAGCTGGATCTGTTTTCCAAGGAGATTAGGGAAAGAGGAAAAGAACTCATATGTTCCAAAATATCTATAGCAGCTCTCTTTGTGGTGGCAAAGAATTGGAAACTGAAGGGATGCCCATCAACTAAGGAATGACTAAACAAATTGTGGTATATGATTGTAATGGAATACTACTGTGCCTTAAGAAATGATGAACACACATTTTTTTTAAAAACCTGGAAAGAACTATATGAGATAATGAGTACTGAAATTAGTAGAACCCGAAGAACATTATACACAGTCACAGAACTAATACTGGATGGAATAAACTGTGAATGTTACCTGCAGAAAGTAAACAGAAAGATAAAATATCAAAGATGATTTATATGAACATGTCGGCCTCAATGATGATATCCTATGTATTGGGGGAGGGTAAAGAGAGGTTGGGACATTAATGGACAGGATCTACTATGTAGATATGACAAAAAGTAAGTTAAACCTATCTGTGAAATCTGTGATTTCATTTGTATGATATCTTCTTTTTCTTTCTATCTGGAAATGCTTGTTTTGTTTGGATTTGTAAACATTTGGACTAATAATAAAAAATAAAATAAAATAAAATATTGAGAAAGAGCCTGAGCTGAGGGAAATTCCCACCTGTTGTGAGGAAGATTAGGTAGTAATTAATTAAGAATTAAGGTTCATCTAGCAGGCTGGAGCTGGAGCATTCTAAGATGGAATGAAGGAGCAGGAAGGAGGTGCCTTGTGCCCTGAGAGAGAGACTCCATTAGTGGTGGGCAAATTGTTGCCAGCCCAGGGAGATCTCAGACCCTGCTTCCTGATTTCCTTGGGAGCCTGAGTAGAGGTAGATTTCCAGCAAGAGAAGACCTACAGAGCAGAACCAAGCAGAGGAGTTTGACAGCACCTCAAGTTCACTCACTCTTCTTGGTATCTTGGACCACCTAGGATTTTGGCATCCTGTGAACCTCTTTGGAAAACTTTGAGAACCCTCAAAGCTACCCCTCTGATCCATAGCTGTGCTGTTCAAGTCTGGCTGGTACCAGGCTTGAATCAGCTTCCCAGAGACTGAACTGCTCCTTGGGCCCTGCCTGCTGGATCACTTAGATTAGAGTAGAATAAGTCCTCCCCTTGCCCTCTGGTTTTTATCCTTTAGGTTTTAAGTATAGAAATCCCTATCCCATCTCTATTTAAGTTAAATATAATTAAACCCTCTTAAAACCTTTTACCTTGCCTGTTGGATTCAAAGCCTCTGGCCCAAGGGTGACAGTTGATCAACAGCCATTTTGTCAGTTAGCAGCAGCTTAGCTGACCTCTGGTCTCCCTAACCTGGTCTGGTCTCTCCTACAACCCAGTGTGTAAACCCACATTTAGATTTATTGTAACATCCTTGGTGTCTCCATTATTTATTATCTTTTCTACACACGGGACTGCTAAATTTCAGTGTTTAGATGGAGTGAGTCTGAGTTAGATGGCAGCTACAAGCCTGAGCTGGGAACCACAGAGATAGGTAGGTAGAATTGCACCAGCTCCCATGTAGGTATCTTTAGGAAAGATACCAAAAAATGAACTATAGCACTGGAAAGTCCAGCATGCTGGAGTAGACAGAGGGCTAAATTTGGGGTCAAAGGATCTAATTCTAAATCTCAGCTCAACTGTTTATTATCTTCATCTCAGTTATTTCAGATTTCTCATTTGTAAAATTATGTAAAGGTGATTTTGTATACTAGATAAAGCATTAGTTTTGGGGTTGGGAAAACCTGTATTCAAATCTTGATTGAAACACCAACTTGAGTGATCCCAGGCAAGTTATTTACCTTGTCTGGATCTCAGTTTCCTCATCAGTAAAATGAAGGGATTGGACATGCTAACCCCTAATCTCTAAGATTCCTTCTGTCTCTTAAATTTAATCTTGGATTTTAAGAATTGAATGTGCCTCCCCCTTTTTCCACCTCCCCTAACATACTAGACAATACTAAAAACATTTCCTTCTCCACATTACCACTTTTAGAGATTAGTGGGGCAGAAATCTGGCCCACAAATGGAGAAGAGTTTTATATCTGCCTTGTTCTCAGATGACAATCTGTGTATTGGCAAAAAAAGAGGCTTCTTTTGATGACTTTGAAGACTTTATCAGAACCTCTGAGGGATGTGGACTTGGCTTGGTACAAAACTTATGCTGTACTAGGATGTGGGGGTGGAGAGGAAGTAAAGAATTCAGGAGGGGTCCTTTATATCTCCTTAGAAGGAGACACTGACCTTGAATACTCATCCAGAGCTATTAACCCTCTCATTCCATGGATGTTCTTAAACCATTCCTACCCCCTTCTTGAGTGATCCCCACTGCTCATAATTCTCCTCTCCCACTGAACAGTGTTGGCTTTATCCTTCAGCCCAGGATATTTTCCATAAGGACTTGGTTTCCTATTTATTAGTCTGGAGTATTCACTATGATTCTTCTTGTCTTTGATTACCACCAGCTGTTCCCTGGACTATGCTAAGTCTCTTCTTTGACTAAAAGACTTCAAAGGTGCCTTTAAGCTCCAAATCCTATATGATCTATATCTCTATAGGATCTGGAAGAGATATTCTCTAAAGAATGATTTGAAAGGATCTTTGAGGGAGAAGGGAGTCACTTTTTACTCATCCATCCTGCCTGAGTTAAAGGAGCAAATTATTATTCCAGCAAGACATAAAAATAGCTACTAAGCAAAGTAGATACATGGGAGAAAACAATATACACAATGGCCACAATAATGTAAATGAAAAGGAACAATATAACAATGGAACTAAATGTTATGTAATTATGACCAAGTTTGGTCCTAAAGAAGAATGAAGAAAATGCACCCCCTTCCATTCTTTGAAAAGACGGTTTGATGGATTGACAGCCAGGGCTAGAGATAGGAGGCCTTGTGTTCAGATGTGGCCTAGGACATTTCCTAGCTATGTGACCCTGATCAAATCATATAACCCATATTGCCTGGATCTTATCACTCTTCTTCCTCAGACCCAATAAACAGTAGTGGTTCTAAGACTGAATGTAAGGGTTTAAAAAAAGAAAAGAAAAAACTGTAAGTGCAGAATACTGAATATGTTTGGCTGAATTACCTATTTTTCTCTTTCTCTCTCTCTCTTTTTTTTTTTTTTTTGCTGCAAAGAATGGTTTCCTCATTATAAGGGAGGAATAGATACATTTGTAAGTGAAAGTGATGTAAAAACAAAAGTTATCAATTAAAAATAAGTACTGAAGCAGATTACTCAAATTTCACCCCTTATTTTAGTGGTGGAGCTGTTATTGGAATCTCTAGGTCTCTTGCAATGATCTTTCCATTACTCAGAACTCTTGATCCTGAAACTATAGGGATAAAGGAAGTTATTTGGCATTGTGCATTGAAAATGAGTCACCCAGGAAACAGCAGGTATTGACTGATCCTAGGCATTCCCATTCAATGGAATAGGAATTAGAAATGCTAGAGTCACAGGAGTGGTGGGAAGAGAAGGTAGTGGGAGGGTGGGGTAACTAAGTTGCTCAGTAGATTGAAAACCAGGCCTAGAAACAGTAGGTTCTGGGTTCAAATGTGACCTCAGACATTTCTGAGAAATCCTAAGCAAGTCACTTAACCCTCATTGCCTAACTCTTACTGTTCTTCTGCCTTGGGACCAATATAGAGA
>NW_025399318.1:0-2656 GCF_016433145.1 Gracilinanus agilis
TCTATATTGCCCTCTTGTTGTAGGACTTCAGGGCAATTTTGCTGAATTATTTCTGTTAGTATGGAGTCCAGGTTTCTATTAATTTCTGGTTTTTCTGGAAAACCAATTATTCTCAAATTGTCTCTTCTAGACCGGTTTTCTTGGTCTGTCACTCTCTCATTGAGATATTTCATGTTTCCTTCTATTTTTTCAGTCTTTTGACTTTGTTTTATTTGTTCTTGTTGTCTTGAGAGATCATTAGCTTCTACTTGCTCAATTCTAGCCTTTAGGGATTGATTTTTGGCTACAATCTTTCGGTTTTCGGCTATGATCTTTTGTTTTTCGGCTATAATCTTCTGGTTTTCAGCCATAATCTTCTGGTTTTCGGCCATAATCTTCTGGTATTCCTTTTCAATCTGGTCATTTCTGGTGTTCAATTTGCTTATCAGTTCATTTGGTTTCTGAGCCTCACTTTCCAATTGCAAGATTCTACCTTTTAAACAGTTATTTTCTTGCCAGATCTCTTCCATTTTCCTCAAAATCTCAGTTTTGAACTCTTCCATAGCTTGTGAGGAGTTTTCCTTATTTGAGGAGGGTCCGGATGCTTGTTTGTTCTCCTCCTCTGTTTGCTCGGTTGTCTGGATTTTCTCTGTGTAAAAGTTGTCGAGTGTTAAAGACTTCTTTTTCTTGTTGTTAATCTTTCTCTTCTGAACTTCCTGAGACTGGGTAGCCATCATTAGCCCAGCAGCTTCTCAGGTTTATCCTCGTGCTCAGGGTCTGTCCGCGGTGAAGCCCCCTGGTGGACCCCCTTGCTTGATCCTCTGCTGGAGGTTTCTTTACAAGTCTCAGGGCGCTGCTTCCACAGTCGTATACCCGTCTGCACTGGTTCCCCACTCAGGGTTTCAGAGCTTTAGCTTGTGGCTGTGTCTGCCTCCACCCACGCCTCCGCCCATGCCTGCGTGCTGAGCCCATGCTCTGTGTCCTGCGTCTGCTCTCAGCATCCTGCTCCCACGCTCAAATTTTGTGTGCGTTCATTAGCTTTTTGGGGTCCTAAATCTTGCTGCTCTCAGGAACAGGCCCCAGAGCTGCCAATGACTCGATGGGTGCCCCAAACTTGCTCTATTTCTTTTTAGCTGGGTTCAGCGCTATAGGTGTTGTGTGTGGAGGGGGTGGGGTGGGGTGGTTGCTCAGCCAGCGATTTAGTGAGAGCTGTTTCACCCCTTTATAGCATGGAAATGCCTTGATTCCACATACCTTCCACGCTGTGCCCTGTTGTGGGGTTCCTCCGTTCATCTGGACTTGTTTTTATGTCCCCTTGAGGAGTTTTGTGTGTTTCAGTCAGGAGAGGTTAAGAGCTGCTTCTTACTCTGCCGCCATCTTAACCCGGAACCTGCGTGTCTTTATTCTTGCCTTATGCTCTCTTTCCACTAGTTTTTAACCCACTACCCATTTTCACTCAGTCCTTGGTTCCCCTTTCTAAGTGTCCAACCCACTAGGAATCTTCGTGGAGCTGCTGGACAGCTTCAGGAATATAGAAGGCATTTATTAAATGTTTGTTAAATGCACCTGACAAACATCAAGATGGGTGTGTTCTTATATAAACAACAGAAAAAGAAGATTGCCCATGACATCATGAATTTCTAGTATGTAAAGCTTTTTTTTTTAAAGTATATATCAAATATTTTGCATGATAATCCATGCAAACCCAGATCAAATTGTTTGCCAGCTCCTGGAGGGGAGAGAGAAGGTAGGGAGAGAATTTAGATCATATAACTTCAGAAACTTATGTGGAAATTTGCTATTATATGTAATTGGTAAAATAAAATATCTCTATGATAAAAAATGAATTAAAAATAAAAGAGCCTATTACCAAAAATAAAAGTATATATCAGATCAGAAGTTTCAATACCAACTCACTTGTTTGTGCCCCTTTCTGAACTCTTTTTTGCTTTCTTCATTGTATTATTTTTATTTATTATTCATTTTTGCTTCACTATTATTTCTGTAACTTTTCTATCTCCCCCAAAATAAAATAAAATAACCTTCTGGTTTCAAATGAGGATAGTCAAGCAAATCAAGCCCACGATTTGTCCTTGTCTAAAAAAGCATATCTCTTTCTGCACCTCTAGCCCATCACCATTCTGCCAAGAGTTGGGGAGCATGATTCATTATTAGTCCTCTGCAATCCGGTTTGGTTATTGCGTCAGCCAGAGCTCTCAAGGCTTTCCCAGTTGCTTTCCTTCACAATGCTGAGCTCATTGTATGAATTGTTCTGCTTCTTCTCACTTCACTCTACATCATTTGATATAAATCCTCCCCAGATGCCCAGAATCTGTCCCTTTTGTTATTTCTTATGGCACAATAATATTTCATTATATTCACTGCCTTCGAAAGTTGTTTCGTCACTTCATATGTTATGGATCACTGTTTTGTGTTTCATTCTGCTAAGCTGAGTGTTCCTTATTTTGTCAATATTCATCTACTTCGCTTAAGTGATCAGTTTCTCTGCCTTATGTAACCTGCTGTTGGTAGTGAAGATGGAAGTCAACCTTGAGCATCAGTGCCACCTAGTGGTTTTACCTGACTTCCTTTTTCTTCCTTCCCTTCTTTCTTCCTTCCTTTCTTCCTTTCTTCCTTCCTTCTTTCCTTCCTTTCTTCCTTCCTTCCTTTCTTCCTT